>NC_141828.1:4978795-5003795 GCF_982586985.1 Callionymus lyra
GACATTGTCCTCAGGTTGCACTCACAGATTCTGTGGTTGTGTGCCTCGAACATCTGATACCACGGCTGTGTTGTGTAGCGGTGGTTGGATTGTCCTGCTCGGTGTGTCCGACCCACAATCTTGTGCATCATAGATGCGACACCGAGGGTCACTGCAAGTTCTAGTTTCTCTCAAAATCATCCTCAAGAATCAAACAACAAACTCAAGAGCAACTTATTTTTAACACATTTAATGAAAATAATGTTAATGAAAAAACACATGTCATGAACAACAATACAACACAATAAACAAACAATTCGACATATGACACAATGACCTTGAGAAAATCACGTACAACAAGTTTAAAAAAGGATGAAAAGCCTTGAACATTAAAGGTGAGGTCGAGGATTCTCCAAATGTTTCCCTGAAACCTTCGTCGCAAACTTTTCCTGTTGTGTCTCACGGAGAACAGAATAAGGTAAAAGTAAAAATACAAGAAAATCTTATGAAGATTAAACAATGAAAATCCGACATTGCTTTTGAATCATAACAAAGTTATTTAAAAAACAACTCACGAATCAGGGCCCACAGTGGCACGATCCCAACTTCTGACCTTTCTGTGTGGAGTTAGTATTTTCCTCCAGTGTTGTGTGGGTTTACTCCGGTTTCCTCCCACAGTCCAAAAACACACAGAGGTTGATTGAGAACTTGGGGAAATTGTCTGTAGGTATGAGTGTGTGTGTGAATGGTTGTCTGTCTTTGTGTGTCCTGAGACAGACTGGTGTCCTGTCCAGGGTGTCCCCTGCCTCTCGCCCAATGAAACCCGGATAGAATCCAGCCCCCCTCGCAACCCCCATAAGGGGATAAGTAGGAGAAAAATGAATGTTTTTATATTTCCATCTCAGTCGCAGGAGCCGTTAATGATTTTACTCCAATGGTCTCCTAAATGTGACAAGAGCTTCTGACCTCGAGGTCAGGTGTGGTTTACTCCTCAGTCCAGTTCCTCAAACGTGCAGAGATTATAATAAAGTATTTTTGTGGTTAAGTAAATTGGATAAACATACTGTAGTTCAACATTTTTTTTCTACCACATTAAAGAACATTATTTATTGAAATATGTCATAATTGTGTCAAATAATTAATTACACACCTACACACACATGCACATAATAAAATATATCCAACTAACTTGAGCCGCTCTAGTAGAAGAACTCACATTTCTCCTTCAAACTCTTCACTGGCTGCCAGTTTCTTTCAGGATCATTTTAAAATTCTGGTTCTTACTTTCAGATCTATTCATGGTCAGACCTTCCATCAGTGATCTGATCCAGACTTACACCCCAGCTCGGGCTCTGAGGTCTGTGGATCAGAATCTACTGATGGTTCCTGAACTTCCGGACCAGAGGAGAGAAATCCTTCCAGACTGTTGCTCCTAAGCTTTGGAAAGATCTCTGTGTTTGATGATCTACTGACTCCTTCAAGAAACATCTGTGTTTGATGATCTACTGACTCCTTCAAGAAACATCTGTGTTTGATGATCTACTGACTCCTTCAAGAAACATCTGTGTTTGATGATCTACTGACTCCTTCAAGAAACATCTGTGTTTGATGATCTACTGACTCCTTCAAGAAACATCTGTGTTTGATGATCTACTGACTCCTTCAAGTAACATCTGTGTTTGATGATCTACTGACTCCTTCAAGAAACATCTGTGTTTGATGATCTACTGACTCCTTCAAGTAACATCTGTGTTTGATGATCTACTGACTCCTTCAAGAAACATCTGTGTTTGATGATCTACTGACTCCTTCAAGAAACATCTGTGTTTGATGATCTACTGACTCCTTCAAGAAACATCTCTGTGTTTGATGATCTACTGACTCCTTCAAGAAACATCTGTGTTTGATGATCTACTGACTCCTTCAAGAAACATTTCTGTGTTTGATGATCTACTGACTCCTTCAAGAAACATCTGTGTTTGATGATCTACTGACTCCTTCAAGAAACATTTCTGTGTTTGATGATCTACTGACTCCTTCAAGAAACATGTGTGTTTGATGATCTACTGACTCCTTCAAGAAACATCTGTGTTTGATGATCTACTGACTCCTTCAAGAAACATCTGTGTTTGATGATCTACTGACTCCTTCAAGAAACATCTGTGTTTGATGATCTACTGACTCCTTCAAGAAACATTTCTGTGTTTGATGATCTACTGACTCCTTCAAGAAACATCTGTGTTTGATGATCTACTGACTCCTTCAAGAAACATCTGTGTTTGATGATCTACTGACTCCTTCAAGAAACATCTGTGTTTGATGATCTACTGACTCCTTCAAGAAACATCTGTGTTTGATGATCTACTGACTCATTCAAGAAACATCTGTGTTTGATGATCTACTGACTCCTTCAAGAAACATCTGTGTTTGATGATCTACTGACTCCTTCAAGAAACATCTCTGTGTTTGATGATCTACTGACTCCTTCAAGAAACATCTGTGTTTGATGATCTACTGACTCCTTCAAGAAACATCTGTGTTTGATGATCTACTGACTCCTTCAAGAAACATTTCTGTGTTTGATGATCTACTGACTCCTTCAAGAAACATCTGTGTTTGATGATCTACTGACTCCTTCAAGAAACATGTGTGTTTGATGATCTACTGACTCCTTCAAGAAACATCTGTGTTTGATGATCTACTGACTCCTTCAAGAAACATCTGTGTTTGATGATCTACTGACTCCTTCAAGAAACATCTGTGTTTGATGATCTACTGACTCCTTCAAGAAACATCTGTGTTTGATGATCTACTGACTCCTTCAAGAAACATCTCTGTGTTTGATGATCTACTGACTCCTTCAAGAAACATCTGTGTTTGATGATCTACTGACTCCTTCAAGAAACATCTGTGTTTGATGATCTACTGACTCCTTCAAGAAACATTTCTGTGTTTGATGATCTACTGACTCCTTCAAGTAACATCTGTGTTTGATGATCTACTGACTCCTTCAAGAAACATCTCTGTGTTTGATGATCTACTGACTCCTTCAAGAAACATCTGTGTTTGATGATCGACTGACTCCTTCAAGAAACATTTCTGTGTTTGATGATCTACTGACTCCTTCAAGAAACATCTGTGTTTGATGATCGACTGACTCCTTCAAGAAACATTTCTGTGTTTGATGATCTACTGACTCCTTCAAGAAACATCTATGTTTGATGATCTACTGACTCCTTCAAGAAACATTTCTGTGTTTGATGATCTACTGACTCCTTCAAGAAACATCTGTGTTTGATGATCTACTGACTCCTTCAAGAAACATGTGTGTTTGATGATCTACTGACTCCTTCAAGAAACATCTGTGTTTGATGATCTACTGACTCCTTCAAGAAACATCTGTGTTTGATGATCTACTGACTCCTTCAAGAAACATCTGTGTTTGATGATCTACTGACTCCTTCAAAAAACATCTGTGTTTGATGATCTACTGACTCCTTCAAGAAACATCTGTGTTTGATGATCTACTGACTCCTTCAAGAAACATCTCTGTGTTTGATGATCTACTGACTCCTTCAAGAAACATCTGTGTTTGATGATCTACTGACTCCTTCAAGAAACATCTGTGTTTGATGATCTACTGACTCCTTCAAGTAACATCTGTGTTTGATGATCTACTGACTCCTTCAAGAAACATCTCTGTGTTTGATGATCTACTGACTCCTTCAAGAAACATCTGTGTTTGATGATCGACTGACTCCTTCAAGAAACATCTGTGTTTGATGATCTACTGACTCCTTCAAGAAACATCTGTGTTTGATGATCGACTGACTCCTTCAAGAAACATTTCTGTGTTTGATGATCTACTGACTCCTTCAAGAAACATCTGTGTTTGATGATCTACTGACTCCTTCAAGAAACATCTGTGTTTGATGATCGACTGACTCCTTCAAGAAACATCTGTGTTTGATGATCTACTGACTCCTTCAAGAAACATGTGTGTTTGATGATCTACTGACTCCTTCAAGAAACATTTCTGTGTTTGATGATCTACTGACTCCTTCAAGAAACATCTGTGTTTGATGATCTACTGACTCCTTCAAGAAACATCTGTGTTTGATGATCTACTGACTCCTTCAAGAAACATCTGTGTTTGATGATCTACTGACTCCTTCAAGAAACATCTGTGTTTGATGATCGACTGACTCCTTCAAGAAACATCTGTGTTTGATGATCTACTGACTCCTTCAAGAAACATCTGTGTTTGATGATCGACTGACTCCTTCAAGAAACATTTCTGTGTTTGATGATCTACTGACTCCTTCAAGAAACATCTGTGTTTGATGATCTACTGACTCCTTCAAGAAACATCTGTGTTTGATGATCGACTGACTCCTTCAAGAAACATCTGTGTTTGATGATCTACTGACTCCTTCAAGAAACATGTGTGTTTGATGATCTACTGACTCCTTCAAGAAACATTTCTGTGTTTGATGATCTACTGACTCCTTCAAGAAACATCTGTGTTTGATGATCTACTGACTCCTTCAAGAAACATCTGTGTTTGATGATCTACTGACTCCTTCAAGAAACATCTGTGTTTGATGATCTACTGACTCCTTCAAGAAACATCTGTGTTTGATGATCTACTGACTCCTTCAAGAAACATCTGTGTTTGATGATCTACTGACTCCTTCAAGAAACATTTCTGTGTTTGATGATCTACTGACTCCTTCAAGTAACATCTGTGTTTGATGATCTACTGACTCCTTCAAGAAACATTTCTGTGTTTGATGATCTACTGACTCCTTCAAGAAACATCTTAAGACACTTTTTTTTTTAGCTTTTTATTTCTTGTTGCTGCTGTGTTTGTCTCTATGTTGTCTTGACCTTTTAAGCATATATTTTAACTGTGTATTGTTTTGATTGTTAAAGTACTTTGTGACCCTGGTTTAGAAAAATCTTTACTTACTAATTGATTAACAAACAGGGCTGACAAGTATCATTTTTATATCATCCTTGTTATTATTTATCGATGAATATTCTTCGTTGTTGGTCAATGATTACTGTTGTGTGTCCATCAGAGACATTTGACACAAAGTTGTTTCTCGGTGTCAAACTTCCTCCTGAAGAAATTCTTCTTCATACTCCTGCAACGGTTACATTTTTCCCACTTGCTCAGCTTCATTGAGTCCAAATGAAGTTGTCAAGAGGGTGAATTAAAGTGAAAGCGACAGTTGCCTTTTCCAATTTTGGAAGTGAAAAAAAAAAAAAACCCAGAAGCCCAAACACTTAACAGTCACCATGTAGTTGAAAGGCCTTCCTCAATCTGGATTATAATCCACTCCGGAAATGTCAGGCCTGTCGACGCGGGACTGACAGTGGGTTCTTCACTGCACGTCAGGAGGCGAACCTTTCAGTCGAGGCGAAGTTGAAGCTTCACTGAGCTGATTAGTGCCGGATGTTGATCGCTCACCGCCGTCCTCACCTGAGCCGACAGCAGCCGCTTCATTATCTTCGAGAGAAAACGCTCCTTAAAAGTCCTTCTATAACTAAAGAAGGTTTTTATCGGCCCGTGGTGTTCATCTGACAACAATAACTCAAATGTTTTTCTCTAAGACATACACAATACAAATAAAAGTATTTTTCATCTGATTGTGTTGTATAATTGTATTTCCTGTGTTTGGCTTTTATTTTGTTGAACGTCTTCCTGTTTCTCACGACTTGAGCTTCACAGGTGAAAGTGTTTACCTTCATTAATGCTGCAGGTTTATATAAGACAATATAAAATCCTATCGTAGCAAATTTGTGAAGTTCAGGTTTTTTTTTAAATACATTTTTGGTCAAACTTACATACCTAGAATTGGTGGTTAAATTTGTGTATGCAGGTGCATCATGGGTAACGGCCAGATTGCCGAAGAAAGTAATAATGGAAGTTATTATTATTTGCCTTTCGCAGACCAGGCTCATGTTGTATCACAGGGGATATATATATATATATATATATATATATATATATATATATATATATATATATATATATATACAAACACACTTTAACATCAACACCAACGTAACCTTACACACACACTCAAACATCAACGTAAACTTACACATAAACATCCGGTTACACATAAACTTACACATCAAAATAAACTTACAACTACACATCAATATACTTACATAACGAAAAAAAAAATACGTACAAACCTACATACAAATTTACGTACAAATTTACACAAAGATTTAAGTACAAACTAACACAAAAACTTACGTACAAAGTTGCGTACAAAGTTACGTACAAACTTACAGAGGAGAGACACTACACACACACACACACTGAAAGGAGAATATATATATCTATATATATATATATAATTATATATATATAGATATATATACTTATTTTATTTGGAAGAAGTGCTACACTGTAACCTCATGCAGGAAGTATAGAACAATGTAAAGGTTCACATTATATTTCAACTCAAGGTTGAAATATCTCGATAATTTTGGTCTGTAATGTTTAAATCGTTGATTTAGTATTCATTTCAAAGTTATGTACCATTTATTTCTCTTCATTTGATCCAATATCCAGCTAAAAGACAAATAATATTGCCTTTGTTTTGAGAACCTGTGTGTGAGGTTGACGAAGGCAAATGGTTTGTTGCTCGACACGATCCGCCCTCGCCGTTCAAATCAATAGAACGCCCAGAGACTGGATATGAGTCGCGGGTAGACATCGTAATTGGGTTTCAGTGGCGGTGAAGAAAATAGATGGTCAGGGATGCTCACGAAGCGTTATCGAGCCGGACCCTCCGTACGGCAGCCGCCCTCCTTCCACTCCAGCGTCGCAACAGGCCGTGGATTGTTAGAGTCGACGTCCGACTGATTACAGCTGATAAATCACTCGCCTGCGAGGAAGACGCCATTCGATCCCAGATAACCTTTTGTTTGGGCTAAACAGAGGCGGAGGAAAAACTCCGCGCTGCAAGCGGGACGCGATCAGTCGTCAAAAACAAGCGGAGAAGTGAAAACTTTTTAGTCGCTCGGCACTAAAAACGATGTCGGCTTTGAAGCGGGAGCGGCGCGTTGACAGCGCGGTGCGGGAGGGCCCATCACGGATTCCAGCGAGTCAGACAACTACAATATTCCTGATGACTTCCTGGCAGCCGTGACCCACTTCTGCTCAGGAGCACTGATCAAAACTCTTAGAACAAATGTAGGGAAGCGTCTGTGGTTTGTGAGTTCCTGCGAGAGGAAACATTCGCTCGTCCTCAACCACCGCCGAGAGTGCTGGTGCACCAGAGCGACGCTGCTGAGGTCGAGGCGGGATAGTGCTCCATCAACGGAAACCTTTATTGTTCCCATCCACGATGGAAACCTTGGAGTCTGCAGGCACAAGGGGGCGCCGGGGTCTTGTTCTGTATGTTTGAAAAGCATATTCAATTAAAACGAATCTGAGCAGAGAACCTAAGAGGCCTTCACTGGGTTGCAGTAACTTTGCTGATTATTCAGGTACGAAAAAATCCTTTTCCAGCGGCTCCTCCAGCACGATACGTTCAAACAGGTACTATTTCCAGTTCCTGCTCCACTGGGTTCGAGGCGAGTCGGCGCTAGGAAGCTGATGTCGACCAACTGCTGACCAATGAATGAAACCCTGAAGTACACATTGTGTCACGTTCAAGAAGTTCACTTCTGCACTTAATATTTTGAGTGCACAAGTGCATCCTGATGAGCGGTGTGTGAAAATGTAGTGCACGATGAGCACTCAAATGGCCCGAAAATTGAGTGTGGATCGATGGACACTTTCTCAACGTCCTCCATCTTAGTGACGTAGATGAAGCTAAACTGAAGCTAAACTGAAGCTAAACTGAAGCTAAACTGAAGCTATACTGATGCTAAACTGAAGCTAAACTGAAGCTAAACTGAAGCTATACTGATGCTAAACTGAAGCTAAACTGAAGCTATACTGAAGCTAAACTGAAGCTAAACTGAAGCTAAACTGAAGCTATACTGAAGCTAAACTGAAGCTATACTGAAGCTAAACTGAAGCTAAACTGAAGCTACGTCACTGACGACGCGTCTTCGGAGCAGATACTGATATAAAAAACTTGAAAAAACACTAATTTTACCAGAAAACAACACAACAACAGTAATAACACAATGAAACACAACTTAATACCTTGTTTCAATTGAAGAAAAGTGTTGTCAAGTGTCAGTGATAGTGTTTGAAAGACTGGTTACAATCAGTGTTAAAAAGTAGTAGAAGAAGAAACTGTCGAGTCATTTCCTGTGTGTGCAGCAGACTTTGATTTGAGACAGAACTACACTGTTGAAATTTGAGCACTGTCTTAATGTGTACTATAAACCAGTGCACTCGGAGAATTGTGCGATTTGGGACAAAAATTGTAGACGTTGATTTGAACAACTGAGTTAGTCTCAGACCTACGATGGTCACACATATACAAACACACACCTAGACACACGCACACCTACACACACCTAAACAAACACACACCTACACGCACAACTACACACACTTGCACACACGCACACACCTACACACACACCTCCACCTACACACACCAAAACACACACCTCCATCTACACACACGTCCACACACGTATTATTGAAGCTCTGAAAAGTCAGAAGACATGGCTGCACAGATCCTGCTGCTGGTGACGTTCTTCTCCAACAACATCCTCGCTGAGATCCTCAAGAGTGAAGGAGACTCTCATGACTTCTTCCTGAACAAACCAGCTGGTGAAGTCTGCGTGATCTCAAGATGGATCGGTGAGGAGAAGGAACTTCTGTGGAACTCTTCGCATCATCATGACTCCAGGCTGCAGACAGAAGCTTCTTATGAAATATACCCTCTGAAGGTCTCAGACTCGGGTCAGTACCAAGAACAGTGCTGGACCCAGAACAACGTGACGTACGAGAAGAACAGGACAACAAGACAGAATCTTTCGTTCCGACACGAGCCTGGTGATCACTAACATCTCTCTGGAACACAGCGGAGAGTTCTGGTGTGTGGTCATGAAAGACAGACGTTGTGTGTTCACATCTAAGACCCTTGTAGTGTTCGGAGAGCCAGAGGTTGATCACCATCTAGTGCGGTCTGTGATGCTCAGTGTCGTGATCTTCATGACGTGTGTTGTTGTTGTTGTTGTTGTTGTTGTTGTTTTTGTTGTGGTCCGGAGGAGCAGGAGGAGAGAGCAGCTCCCAGCACCTGTGGAGGAAGTGCAGATGTTGGAAGTGTCTCCAGTAGATGTTCAGCCAGAGACTCTCTGAGCGTCGACATGATCCACGAGTGTTTGACTGTTTGTAATCATTGTGACTCTTGTTTCCTCTTCAGTGTCAATAAAGTTCAACCTTTGACCTCCAGTAAAATACTCCAGTTTTCTTTGTGTAGAGATGAAGTCGATGAGTTGACGTCACATATTGTTCTTTTTTCTTCCCGTTTTCCTTCTTTCTGCTCCTCAGTCTGGTTCTGTTTCTCTATCATGTCTCTTTTCAAGTATGTTCTCAAGAAAACAAGGTCAAAAATCTTCTTTCAATCTTCTCTGATCGCATCACAACTGCTTCAATAATGATGGATTTGACGCGAGAAAGTTTCTAAATGTCTCTCATCTTTCTAACATTTCTACTCTTGTAAATGCAAGGATTTTGAAGGCTTTTATTTTGTCACGTGTTGTGTTATTTTGAAAACCTTTGACAGGAAGTTGAACTTGTTTCGAGTGTCAACAGCAGAAAAGGTTACGTTCACGAGCAGAAACTCTTGAGAAAGAGACGAAGATGTTCCATAGAATCCAGTGTCGACGCTTGATAAGGAGAATAAAGCAGTTCTTCAATGTGTGTTTGTAACATCTTTACCTTTGTTGTTGTTTAGTCTCTTCAAAATAAAGTTCTGCTGAGTCAGGAAACATCAGTGAAAAGTTTGCTAAGTTTGTTAAATCAGTGGCAAATAAAAACACTACAGTGCAGGAAGTAAATCAATGTCATCAGAATATTGTGTGATTGAATTTATTTCAATATTTAATGTTTGTTATATTTTTATTTTAATTATTCAATACTTGTTATATTTTTTATTTAATTATTCAATATTTGTTATATTTTCATTTCAATTATTCAATATTTGTTATATTTTCATTTCAGTTATTCAATATTTTTTATATTTTCATTAAATTATTCAATATTTGTTATATTTTAAATTCAATTATTCAATATTTGTTATATTTTAATTTTAATTATTCAATATTTGTTATATTTTCATGTCAATTACTCAATATTTGTTATATTTTCATTTAAATTATTCAATATTTGTTATATTTTCATTTCAATTATTCAACATTTTTTATATTTTAATTACAATTATACAATATTTTTTCTATTTTAATTTCAATTATTCAATATTTGTTATATTTTAATTTCAATTATTCAATATTTTTTCTATTAAGTATTTAGTTTATTATTAGTAGTAGTATAAGTAAAATACATACATAAATACATGTTCAGCTCCATCTTGTGAATAAATAATTGAAAGTAAAATTATTTATGTTTATCTATGTTTATTTATGTTTATTTATATTTATTTATGTTTATTTATGTTTATATATATATTTTTTAATGTATTTATGTTTTTTATATTTATTCATGTTTATTTATATTTATTTATGTTTATTTATATTTATCTGTGTTTATTTATGTTTATTTGTATTTATTTATGTTTTTAATTACAATTATTCAATATTTGTTATATTTTTATTTTTATTATTCAATATTTCTTATATTTTTATTTTAATTATTCAACATTTGTTTTATTTTCCTTTCAATTATTCAATATTTCTTATATTTTTATTTTATTTTTATTTATGTTTATTTATATTTATTTATGTTCATTTATGTTTTTTATGTTTATTTATGTTTATTTGGTGAAAAGAAAATTAATTTATTGTCATGAGTCAATTCCTGGATGTTCTACTTCATATTGATGCTCCGCCCTCTAACGGCTTCGCTATTGGTTTATCCCCGAGGCCCCGCCTCATCTCTGAGAAAGCTTAATGAACTCGTCACCCAGCTGGTTCAGTCCACTTCCTATAAAGGCAGGAAACACCCGCCGCACTTCCTCCTTTACAACTCAACAGAAGCTCCTGACAGTGGAATGTAATGATGGCGAATGAATATTGAAGTGAACCAATGTGTGCATGAAGTGCTAAGACTTCCTGAAGAGACACACATGTCTGCTTTTCGACCAATCACACGATGATTGTGTGGCCTGTCGACCCACGCCGCCTCAGAGGTCATGATTACGATCAAGGCAGGTTAACCATGTTGTTTAAGAGAAACAAACAACATGGCCGTCCTGTGCACTCGACAAGCTTACGTTCCAAGGTTGTCGGACCCTGATGAGTCGAGCTGAGTCGTCCCTCGATCATGAACAGACCGCGACGAGGAGGACGACTGGCTCGCTGCATGGAGTCGGCCATGAGGTATGCGAGAGCGATCAGGTAAGTATCTCTTGCAGACACATGGTCCTCCTGCAGCACTCGACGGGTTCACCTGAGATGTTAGTCGTGTGCATGTGTTCTCTGTGAGTGTGACGTATTCACAGGCGTCATTAGAAACTTCCGCCGCTAATGCTAAGCTAACATGCTAATGCTAAGCTAACATGCTAATGCTAAGCTAACATGCTAATGCTAAGCTAACATGTTTCGCCGTTCATAGACGGCGAGAGTTTCCTCTCAGAACACAGTTCGAAGGAGGTTTTAAACCCCTTCGTCCGGGTCATGCCGAGACTGTAATGACGGAGTCTGTCCACACGAATGAAGGACAGACTCAACCATGCGTGTTTGTTTCCAGGCGAGCAGATGTCCGCGAGACCGGCTTCATCAGCTGTGACTACTTCACTTCCGTGTTGACATGCGCTGGTCTGACAGGGTTTGACCGCTGATGAGGTGAGTGAGAATAGACCGGACATGTCTGTTGACCAGAGGTTGTTCTTTCCCTCACAGCGTTGTCAAAAAATCCCGCTGTTTGTAAACGTAGCCATGAGCTCAGGAGTCGCTCGTCTGTGATGATGGAGTGGATCTTTGCGCCAGGCGTGGCGTCCGATCACCATGAGGACACACTTCCATGCTGCCTTCCTTCTGAGACGAGCGCCAGAGTGTGCTCCTGACCTCGCCGTGACTCCGCCCCCTCACCTGTATGCTCCGCCCACAGATGCGTCTGCTGCCCATCAGGCAAAAGAAGTCTCACCTGATGGAGGTGCAGCTGAACTGCGGCAGCGTCGGCGACAAGGTGGACTGGGCTCACGAGAAGCTGGAGCAGGCCGTGCCCGTCAGCAACGTGTTCGTGCAGGACGAGATGATCGACGTCATCGGCATTAACAAGGGTCACCGCTACAAGGGTGAGTCGAGGTCATGACCCCTCTGTTAAAGGTCGAGTTCCGAGCGCCCCCTGGTGTCCGTGTGTTGACTCTGATCTCTGCAGGCGTCACCAGTCGATGGCACACGAAGAAACTTCCTCGAGATCAACAAGAAGATCTACAAGATCGGGCAAGGGTATCACCAGAAGGACGGGAAGCTGGTGAAGAACAACGCGTCGACGGAGTACGACCTGTCCAACAAGAGCATCAACCCTATGGTGAGTCCAGATCTCCTGGTCCTTCACCTATGGTGAGTCCGGGCATTCAGAACCTGCTCTGACTCTGCGTCTTCAGGGAGGATTCGTCCACTACGGAGACGTGACCAACGACTTCATCATGGTCAAGGGTTGTGTGGTCGGCACCAAGAAGAGGGTCTTGACTCTTCGCAAGGTGAGTCTGGTTGAAGGTCCCGGTCTCTGAGCGTGACCCCTGACCTCCTGGTCTCCTCAGTCTCTGCTGGTCCAGACCAGCCGTCGTGCCCTGGAGAAGATCGACCTGAAGTTCATCGACACCACGTCCAAGTTCGGCCACGGACGCTTCCAGACGATGGAGGAGAAGAAGGCGTTCATGGTGAGAGCAGATCTTCTCGCACTGATCGTAACCTGGCTCACCTTCAGTGTGACCTCGGGTTCCATTCCAGTGCCACAGCAAAAGGTCCAGTGAGGCAGGGGGGCCGCGCCCATGTGCTGCCCCCTGTTCACTCTCTGGACACAGTAACACACGCGCGTCTTCATGTCTCAACATACATGATCTTCTCTCTCAGGGTCCACTCAAGAAGGATCGGGTCAACAAGGAAGAGTCCGCCTGAGGTTCTGTCAATAAAACATCTTCTCGTTCACGTTTGTCCTGATTCTTGAACGTTTAAACAGTTTGAATTAAGATAGAAATTGTCTTTGACCTCTGACCTGTTCATCTGAACTCACTCTTGACCTCTGACCCTGCCGACGCATCTGACCTCCAGCTCAATGACCTGTGAAATAATTGTTTCTTAAGCTTTACTTGGTCCCTGGACCTGCTCCATCCTATAATAGTCTGGACCACAGGTGTCTGGTTCAGTCTCTGGTCAATAAGGTTTTTAAACGAGTATAAATGAACTAGTAGTTCTTGACTCCTCCCCCCCACCTCTTAAAGGAACAGTAACGCGCTCAGAACGCGTTTTACTGCAGACCTAAAATCAATGAACATTATTTTACATTAGTTCAGGTTTAATCAAATCATTTGTACTTTGAGTTTATGTAGTACCTTCAGTCACTGGTTCTTTAGGAAACGACCATGACTTGGTTAAACTGCAGTAAATGTTCAAAACATTATCAATGGTTCAAAACTTCTGTTTTTAGAGAAATGTTCATTTAAATGTAGCGACTCGAGCTTGAGTCATCTTCGTTCAAAAATACTCTTTACATCAAAACCTTTTGTTAAGAACTATTAAGTTTCAATTGTTCACCTGGAGCTTCAACACATACTTCAAATTACTTTAGCAATACTTCAGGAATACTTAAAATTACTTTAGCAATACTTCAGGAGTGCTAAAGGAATACTTAAAATTACTTTAATACTTAAAATTACTTTAGCAATACTTCAGGAGTGCTAAAGGAATACTTAAAATTACTTTAATACTTCTGGAGTACTTCAGCAATACTTCAGACCCTGGTGTTGTGATAATGTAGTAACAAGTACTCATTCTTCCTGTAGCTGTGGAGGATGTAACGACTGCTGCCATCTAGAGGCCGGAAGTTTAATTGCAACACAAACATGAACAAACGCTGAGAATGTTTGTTTGCTGTAAAACGACCCATTCTTCAGTTCTACTTCATATTGGTGCTCTACCCTCTAATCGCTTCGCTATTGGTTTATCCCCGAGGTCCCGCCTCATCTCTGAGAAAGCTTAATGAACTCGTCTCCCAGCTGGTTCAGTCCACTTCCTATAAAGGCAGGAAACACCCGCCGCACTTCCTCCTTTACAACTCAACAGAAGCTCCTGACAGTGGAATGTAATGATGGCGAATGAATATTGAAGTGAACCAATGTGTGCATGAAGTGCTAAGACTTCCTGAAGAGACACACATGTCTGCTTTTCGACCAATCACACGATGATTGTGTGGCCTGTCGACCCACGCCGCCTCAGAGGTCATGATTACGATCAAGGCAGGTTAACCATGTTGTTTAAGAGAAACAAACAACATGGCCGTCCTGTGCACTCGACAAGCTTACGTTCCAAGGTTGTCGGACCCTGATGAGTCGAGCTGAGTCGTCCCTCGATCATGAACAGACCGCGACGAGGAGGACGACTGGCTCGCTGCATGGAGTCGGCCATGAGGTATGCGAGAGCGATCCAGGTAAGTATCTCTTGCAGACACATGGTCCTCCTGCAGCACTCGACGGGTTCACCTGAGATGTTAGTCGTGCGCATGTGTTTCCTGTGAGTGTGACGTATTCACAGGCATCATTAGAAACTTCTGCCGCTAATGCTAAGCTAACATGCTAATGCTAAGCTAACATGTTTCGCCGTTCATAGACGGCGAGAGTTTCCTCTCAGAACACAGTTCGAAGGAGGTGTTAAACCCCTTCGTCCGGGTCATGCCGAGACTGTAATGACGGAGTCTGTCCACACGAATGAAGGACGGACTCAACCATGTGTGTTTGTTTCCAGGCGAGCAGATGTCCGCGAGACCGGCTTAATCAGCTGTGACTACTTCACTTCCGTGTTGACATGCGCTGGTCTGACAGGGTTTGACCGCTGATGAGGTGAGTGAGAATAGACCGGACACGTCTATGTTGACCGGAGGTTGTTCCTTCCCTCACAGCGTTGTCAAAAAATCCCGCTGTTTTTAAACGTAGCCATGAGCTCAGGAGTCGCTCGTCTGTGATGATGGAGTGGATCTTTGCGCCAGGCGTGGCGTCCGATCACCATGAGGACACACTTCCATGCTGCCTTCCTTCTGAGACGAGCGCCAGAGTGTGCTCCTGACCTCGCCGTGACTCCGCCCCCTCACCTGTATGCTCCGCCCACAGATGCGTCTGCTGCCCATCAGGCAAAAGAAGTCTCACCTGATGGAGGTGCAGCTGAACTGCGGCAGCGTCGGCGACAAGGTGGACTGGGCTCACGAGAAGCTGGAGCAGGCCGTGCCCGTCGGCAACGTGTTCGTGCAGGACGAGATGATCGACGTCATCGGCATTAACAAGGGTCACGGCTACAAGGGTGAGTCGAGGTCATGACCCCTCTGTTAAAGGTCGAGTTCCGAGCGCACCCTGGTGTCCGTGTGTTGACTCTGATCTCTGCAGGCGTCACCAGTCGATGGCACACGAAGAAACTTCCTCGAGATCACCAAGAAGATCTACAAGATCGGGCAAGGGTATCACCAGAAGGACGGGAAGCTGGTGAAGAACAACGCGTCGACTGAGTACGACCTGTCCAACAAGAGCATCAACCCTCCCGTGAGTCCAGATCTCCTGGTCCTTCACCTTTGGTGAGTCCGGGCATTCAGAACCTGCTCTGACTCTGCGTCTTCAGGGAGGATTCGTCCACTACGGAGACGTGACCAACGACTTCATCATGGTCAAGGGTTGTGTGGTCGGCACCAAGAAGGGGGTCTTGACTCTTCGCAAGGAGAGTCTGGTTGAAGGTCCCGGTCTCTGAGCGTGACCCCTGACCTCCTGGTCTCCTCAGTCTCTGCTGGTCCAGACCAGCCGTCGCGCCCTGGAGAAGATCGACCTGAAGTTCATCGACACCATGTCCAAGTTCGGCCACGGACGCTTCCAGACGATGGAGGAGAAGAAGGCGTTCATGGTGAGAGCAGATCTTCTCGCACTGATCGTAACCTGGCTCACCTTCAGTGTGACCTCGGGTTCCATTCCAGTGCCACAGCAAAAGGTCCAGTGAGGCAGGGGGGCCGCGCCCATGTGCTGCCCCCTGTTCACTCTCTGGACACAGTAACACACGCGTGTCTTCATGTCTCAACATACATGATCTTCTCTCTCAGGGTCCACTCAAGAAGGATCGGGTCAACAAGGAAGAGTCCGCCTGAGGTTCTGTCAATAAAACATCTTCTCGTTGACGTTTGTCCTGATTCTTGAACGTTTAAACTGTTTGAATTAAGATAGAAATTGTCTTTGACCTCTGACCTGTTCATCTGAACTCACTCTTGACCTCTGACCCTGCCGACACATCTGACCTCCAGCTCAATGACCTGTGAAATAATTGATTCTTAAGCTTTACTTGGTCCCTGGACCTGCTCCATCCTATAATAGTCTGGACCACAGGTGTCTGGTTCAGTCTCTGGTCAATAAGGTTTTTAAACGAGTATAAATGAACTAGTAGTTCTTGACTCCTCCCCCTCACCTCTTAAAGGAACAGTAACGCGCTCAGAACCCGTTTTACTGCAGACCTAAAATCAATGAACATTATTTTACATTAGTTCAGGTTTAATCAAATCATTTGTACTTTGAGTTTATGTAGTACCTTCAGTCACTGGTTCTTTAGGAAACGACCATGACTCGGTTAAACTGCAGTAAATGTTCAAAACATTATCAATGGTTCAAAACTTCTGTTTTTAGAGAAATGTTCATTTAAATGTAGCGACTTGAGCTTGAGTCGTCTTCGTTCAAAAAGACTCTTTACATCAAAACCAACAAAGAACTATTAAGTTTCAATTGTTCACCTGGAGCTTCAACACATACTTCAAATTACTTTAGCAATACTTCAGGAATACTTAAAATTACTTTAGCAATACTTCAGGAGTGCTAAAGGAATACTTAAAATTACTTTAATACTTCTGGAGTACTTCATGAATACTTCAAGAGTGTTTCAGGAATACTTCAGCAATACTTCAGACCCTGGTGCTGTGATAATGTAGTAACAAGTACTCATTCTTCCTGTAGCTGTGGAGGATGTAACGACTGCTGCCATCTAGAGGCCGGAAGTTTAATTGCAACACGAACATGAACAAACGCTGAGAATGTTTGTTTGCTATAAAACGACCCATTCTTCAGTTCTACTTCATATTGGTGCTCTACCCTCTAATCGCTTCGCTATTGGTTTATCCCCGAGGCCCCGCCTCATCTCTGAGAAAGCTTAATGAACTCGTCACCCAGCTGGTTCAGTCCACTTCCTATAAAGGCAGGAAACACCCGCCGCACTTCCTCCTTTACAACTCAACAGAAGCTCCTGACAGTGGAATGTAATGATGGCGAATGAATATTGAAGTGAACCAATGTGTGCATGAAGTGCTAAGACTTCCTGAAGAGACACACATGTCTGCTTTTCGACCAATCACACGATGATTGTGTGGCCTGTCGACCCACGCCGCCTCAGAGGTCATGATTATGATCAAGGCAGGTTAACCATGTTGTTTAAGAGAAACAAACAACATGGCCGTCCTGTGCACTCGACAAGCTTACGTTCCAAGGTTGTCGGACCCTGATGAGTCGAGCTGAGTCGTCCCTCGATCATGAACAGACGTCGACGAGGAGGACGACTGGCTCGCTGCATGGAGTCGGCCATGAGGTATGCGAGAGCGATCAGGTAAGTATCTCTTGCAGACACATGGTCCTCCTGCAGCACTCGACGGGTCATGTGTTCTCTGTGTGTGTGACGTATTCACAGGCGTCATTAGAAACTTCCGCCGCTAATGCTAAGCTAACATGCTAATGCTAAGCTAACATGCTAATGCTAAGCTAACATGTTTCGCCGTTCATAGACGGCGAGAGTTTCCTCTCAGAACACAGTTCGAAGGAGGTGTTAAACCCCATCGTCCGGGTCATGCCGAGACTGTAATGACGGAGTCTGTCCACACGAATGAAGGACAGACTCAACCATGTGTGTTTGTTTCCAGGCGAGCAGATGTCCGCGAGACCGGCTTAATCAGCTGTGACTACTTCACTTCCGTGTTGACATGCGCTGGTCTGACAGGGTTTGACCGCTGATGAGGTGAGTGAGAATAGACGGAGGTTGTTCCTTCCCTCACAGCGTTGTCAAAATATCCCGCTGTTTGTAAACGTAGCCATGAGCTCAGGAGTCGCTCGTCTGTGATGATGGAGTGGATCTTTGCGCCAGGCGTGGCGTCCGATCACCATGAGGACACACTTCCATGCTGCCTTCCTTCTGAGACGAGCGCCAGAGTGTGCTCCTGACCTCGCCGTGACTCCGCCCCCTCACCTGTATGCTCCGCCCACAGATGCGTCTGCTGCCCATCAGGCAAAAGAAGTCTCACCTGATGGAGGTGCAGCTGGACTGCGGCAGCGTCGGCGACAAGGTGGACTGGGCTCACGAGAAGCTGGAGCAGGCCGTGCCCGTCAGCAACGTGTTCGTGCAGGACGAGATGATCGACGTCATCGGCATTAACAAGGGTCACGGCTACAAGGGTGAGTCGAGGTCATGACCCCTCTGTTAAAGGTCGAGTTCCGAGCGCCCCCTGGTGTCCGTGTGTTGACTCTGATCTCTGCAGGCGTCACCAGTCGATGGCACGCGAAGAAACTTCCTCGCAAGACTCATCGTGGTCTTCGTAAGGTCGCCTGCATTGGAGCCTGGCATCCTGCCCGAGTGGCCTTCTCTGTGGCCCGCACGGGTCAGAAGGGGTACCACCACCGCACGGAGATCACCAAGAAGATCTACAAGATCGGGCAAGGGTATCACCAGAAGGACGGGAAGCTGGTGAAGAACAACGCGTCGACGGAGTACGACCTGTCCAACAAGAGCATCAACCCTATGGTGAGTCCAGATCTCCTGGTCCTTCACCTATGGTGAGTCCGGGCATTCAGAACCTGCTCTGACTCTGCGTCTTCAGGGAGGATTCGTCCACTACGGAGACGTGACCAACGACTTCATCATGGTCAAGGGTTGTGTGGTCGGCACCAAGAAGAGGGTCTTGACTCTTCGCAAGGTGAGTCTGGTTGAAGGTCCCGGTCTCTGAGCGTGACCCCTGACCTCCTGGTCTCCTCAGTCTCTGCTGGTCCAGACCAGCCGTCGCGCCCTGGAGAAGATCGACCTGAAGTTCATCGACACCACGTCCAAGTTCGGCCACGGACGCTTCCAGACGATGGAGGAGAAGAAGGCGTTCATGGTGAGAGCAGATCTTCTCGCACTGATCGTAACCTGGCTCACCTTCAGTGTGACCTCGGGTTCCATTCCAGTGCCACAGCAAAAGGTCCAGTGAGGCAGGGGGGCCGCGCCCATGTGCTGCCCCCTGTTCACTCTCTGGACACAGTAACACACGCGTGTCTTCATGTCTCAACATACATGATCTTCTCTCTCAGGGTCCACTCAAGAAGGATCGGGTCAACAAGGAAGAGTCCGCCTGAGGTTCTGTCAATAAAACATCTTCTCGTTCACGTTTGTCCTGATTCTTGAACGTTTAAACTGTTTGAATTAAGATAGAAATTGTCTTTGACCTCTGACCTGTTCATCTGAACTCACTCTTGACCTCTGACCCTGCCGACGCATCTGACCTCCAGCTCAATGACCTGTGAAATAATTGATTCTTAAGCTTAACTTGGTCCCTGGACCTGCTCCATCCTATAATAGTCTGGACCACAGGTGTCTGGTTCAGTCTCTGGTCAATAAGGTTTTTAAACGAGTATAAATGAACTAGTAGTTCTTGACTCCTCCCCCTCACCTCTTAAAGGAACAGTAACGCGCTCGGAACGTGTTTTACTGCAGACCTAAAATCAATGAACATTATTTTACATTAGTTCAGGTTTAATCAAATCATTTGTACTTTGAGTTTATGTAGTACCTTCAGTCACTGGTTCTTTAGGAAACGACCATGACTCGGTTAAACTGCAGTAAATCTTCAAAACATTATCAATGGTTCAAAACTTCTGTTTTTAGAGAAATGTTCATTTAAATGTAGCGACTCGAGCTTGAGTCGTCTTCGTTCAAAAAGACTCTTTACATAAAAACCTTTTAAGAACTATTAAGTTTCAATTGTTCACCTGGAGCTTCAACACATACTTCAAATTACTTTAGCAATACTTCAGGAATACTTAAAATTACTTTAGCAATACTTCAGGAGTGCTAAAGGAATACTCAAAATTACTTTAATACTTAAAATTACTATAGCAATACTTCAGGAGTGCTAAAGGAATACTTAAAATTACTTTAATACTTCTGGAGTACTTCAGCAATACTTCAGGAGTGTTTCAGGAATACTTCAGCAATACTTCAGACCCTGGTGTTGTGATAATGTAGTAACAAGTACTCATTCTTCCTGTAGCTGTGGAGGAAGTAACGACTGCTGCCATCTAGAGGCCAGAAGTTTAATTGCAACACGAACATGAAGAAACGCTGAGAATGTTTGTTTGCTATAAAACGACCCATTCTTCAGTTCTACTTCATATTGGTGCTCTACCCTCTAATCGCTTCGCTATTGGTTTATCCTCGAGGCCCCGCCTCATCTCTGAGAAAGCTTAACAGCTGACATGTTGACCGGCGGTTGTTCCTCACAGCGCTGTCAACAAGCACTGGCACCGTGGAGGACGTCACGTATGGCGGCGGAAAAGAGAAAACGCCATGGAACTGTTGACCTTTTGACCTGTTGACCTCCTCTTGGACACATTTCCACCCCAACACACCACAGCATAGAACAGGACACTGGCCACCACAGACTGGTAGAACATGCAGAGGAGCTTCTTGCAGATGTTAATGATGGAAGCCTCCTCAGAAAGTACTTCTACTCTGAACCTTCTTATATACATGGTCTGTGTTGCAGGTCTGTTTGCTGTCCAGACACACATGAGGTACTTATAGTTGTCAACTATCTCCACCTCGTCGCCTCTGATGGACACTGTTTGTCCTGAACCTCCTGAAGTCCAAGACCAGCTCCTTGGTCTTTGAGGTGTTCAAGTGGTTCCTCTCACTCCAGTCCACAAAGTCACGTATTAGACTCATGTACTGGTCCTCGCGGTTGTCCCTGATGCATCCAACAATGATTCATCCGACAATGATGCATCCGACAATGATGCATCCGACAATGATGCATCCAACAATGATTCATCCGACAATGATGCATCCAACAATGATTCATCCGACAATAATTCATCCAACAATGATTCATCCGACAATGATTCATCCGACAATGATTCATCCGACAATGATTCATCCAACAATGATGCATCCGACAATGATGCATCATTGTTGGATGCATCATTGTTGGATGCATCCGACAATGATGCATCCAACAATGATTCATCCGACAATGATGCATCCGACAATGATTCATCCGACAATGATGCATCCAACAATGATTCATCCGACAATGATGCATCCAACAATGATTCATCCAACAATGATTCATCCAACAATGATGCATCCGACAATGATGCATCCGACAATGATTCATCCGACAATGATGCATCCAACAATGATTCATCCGACAATGATGCATCCAACAATGATTCATCCAACAATGATTCATCCGACAATGATGCATCCGACAATGATTCATCCGACAATGATGCATCCAACAATGATTCATCCGACGATAATTCATCCAACAATGATGCATCCGACAATGATGCATCCGACAATGATTCATCCGACAATGATGCATCCAACAATGATTCATCCGACAATGATGCATCCAACAATGATTCATCCAACAATGATTCATCCGACAATGATGCATCCGACAATGATTCATCCGACAATGATGCATCCAACAATGATTCATCCGACGATGATTCATCCAACAATGATTCATCCGACAATGATGCATCCGACAATGATTCATCCGACAATGATGCATCCAACAATGATTCATCCGACAATGATTCATCCAACAATGATTCATCCAACAATGATTCATCCGACAATGATGCATCCGACAATGATTCATCCGACAATGATGCATCCAACAATGATTCATCCGACAATGATGCATCCAACAATGATTCATCCAACAATGATTCATCCAACAATGATTCATCCAACAATGATTCATCCGACAATGATGCATCCGACAATGATTCATCCGACAATGATGCATCCAACAATGATTCATCCGACAATGATGCATCCGACAATGATTCATCCAACAATGATTGATTCATCCGACAATGATTCATCCGACAATGATTCATCCGACAATGATTCATCCAACAATGATTCATCCAACAATGATGCATCCAACAATGATTCATCCAACAATGATTCATCCGACAATGATGCATCCGACAATGATTCATCCGCCAATGATTCATCCGACAATGATGCATCCGACAATGATTCATCCGACAATGATTCATCCGACAATGATTCATCCGACAATGATGCATCCGACAATGATGCATCCAACAATGATTCATCCGACAATGATGCATCCGACAATGATGCATCCGACAATGATGCATCCAACAATGATTCATCCGACAATGATGCATCCAACAATGATTCATCCGACAATAATTCATCCAACAATGATTCATCCGACAATGATTCATCCGACAATGATTCATCCGACAATGATTCATCCAACAATGATGCATCCGACAATGATGCATCATTGTTGGATGCATCATTGTTGGATGCATCCGACAATGATGCATCCAACAATGATTCATCCGACAATGATGCATCCGACAATGATTCATCCGACAATGATGCATCCAACAATGATTCATCCGACAATGATGCATCCAACAATGATTCATCCAACAATGATTCATCCAACAATGATGCATCCGACAATGATGCATCCGACAATGATTCATCCGACAATGATGCATCCAACAATGATTCATCCGACAATGATGCATCCAACAATGATTCATCCAACAATGATTCATCCGACAATGATGCATCCGACAATGATTCATCCGACAATGATGCATCCAACAATGATTCATCCGACGATAATTCATCCAACAATGATGCATCCGACAATGATGCATCCGACAATGATTCATCCGACAATGATGCATCCAACAATGATTCATCCGACAATGATGCATCCAACAATGATTCATCCAACAATGATTCATCCGACAATGATGCATCCGACAATGATTCATCCGACAATGATGCATCCAACAATGATTCATCCGACGATGATTCATCCAACAATGATTCATCCGACAATGATGCATCCGACAATGATTCATCCGACAATGATGCATCCAACAATGATTCATCCGACAATGATTCATCCAACAATGATTCATCCAACAATGATTCATCCGACAATGATGCATCCGACAATGATTCATCCGACAATGATGCATCCAACAATGATTCATCCGACAATGATGCATCCAACAATGATTCATCCAACAATGATTCATCCAACAATGATTCATCCAACAATGATTCATCCGACAATGATGCATCCGACAATGATTCATCCGACAATGATGCATCCAACAATGATTCATCCGACAATGATGCATCCGACAATGATTCATCCAACAATGATTGATTCATCCGACAATGATTCATCCGACAATGATTCATCCGACAATGATTCATCCAACAATGATTCATCCAACAATGATGCATCCAACAATGATTCATCCAACAATGATTCATCCGACAATGATGCATCCGACAATGATTCATCCGCCAATGATTCATCCGACAATGATGCATCCGACAATGATTCATCCGACAATGATTCATCCGACAATGATTCATCCAACAATGATGCATCCAACAATGATGCATCCAACAATGATTCATCTGACAATGATTCATCCAACAATGATTCATCCAACAATGATTCATCCAACAATGATGCATCCAACAATGATGCATCCAACAATGATTCATCCGACAATGATTCATCCAACAATGATGCATCCAACAATGATGCATCCAACAATGATTCATCCGACAATGATGCATCCGACAATGATTCATCCGACAATGATTCATCCGACAATGATTCATCCAACAATGATTCATCCGACAATGATTCATCCGACAATGATGCATCCGACAATGATTCATCCGACAATGATTCATCCGACAATGATTCATCCGACAATGATTCATCCGACAATGATGCATCCAACAATGATGCATCCAACAATGTCAGTATCGTCAGCATACTTCTGGACGAGACTCAGCTCTGAGTTGTGGCAGTTGTACTAGATTCAATACTACATTTTCATCAGGATTCACAGTATCTCGCACAAAAAATACACTCAATGTGACACATCTTTTCACTGGATGGGATGGATGGATGGATGAATAAATGGATGGATGGATGGATGGAGGGAGGTATGGATGGATGACGGATGGATGATGGATGGATAGTGATGGATGGATGGATGGAGGAGGGATGGATGGATAGTGATGGATGGAGGGATGGATGGATGAGGAATGGATGGATAGTGATGGATGGAGGAGGGATGGATGGAAAGTGATGGATGGAGGGATGGATGAATGGATGGAGGTGGGATGGATGGATGGATGACTGATGGATGGATAGGGAGGGAGGGAGGGAGGGAGGGATGGATGGATGGAGGAGGGATGGATGGAGGGAGGGATGAATGGATAGTGATGGATGGATGACTGATGGATGGAGGGATGGATGAGGGAGGGATGGAGGGATGAGAGGGAGAGAGGAAGGGATGGATGGAGGAGGGATGGATGGATGGAG
>NC_141828.1:5006295-5011295 GCF_982586985.1 Callionymus lyra
TAAACCAATAGCGAAGCCGTTAGAGGGCGGAGCACCAATATGAAGTAGAACATGCAGGAATTGACTCATGACAATAAATTAATTTTCTTTTCACCAAATAAACATAAATAAACATAAAAAACGTAAATGAACATAAATAAATATAAATATAAATAAACATAAATAAATAAAAATAAACATAAACAAAAATAAACATCAATGAACATCAATAAATAAAAATAAACATCAATAAACACAAATAAATATAAATAAACATCAATTAACATAAATAAATAAACATCAATAAATAAAAATAAACATAAATAAAAAAATTAAAATTAAAATAAATAAATTAAAATAAAATTAAAATATAACAAATATTGAATAATTGAAAGGAAAATAAAACAAATATTGAGTAATTGTAATTAAAATATAACAAATATTGAATAATAAAAATAAAAATATAACATATTGAATAATTGTAATTAACAACATAAATAAATACAAATAAACATAAATAATCACAAATTATTTTATTTTTAATTATTTATTCACAAGATGGAGCTGAACATGTATTTATGTATGTATTATACTTATACGACTACTACTAATAAACTAAATACTTAATAGAAAAAAAATTGAATAATTGAAATTAAAATATAACAAATATTGAATAATTGAAATTAAAATATAACAAATATTGTATAATTGTAATTAAAATATTAAAAATATAGAATAATTGAAATTAAAATATAACAAATATTGTGAAATTGACATGAAAATGTAACAAATATTGAGTAATTGACATGAAAATATAACAAGTATTGAGTAATTGAATTTAAAATATAACAAATATTGAATAATAAAATGAAAATATAACAAATATTGAATAATTGAAATAAAAATATAAAAATATCGAATAATTAAAATAAAAATAGAACAAATATTGAATACTTGAAAGGAAAATAAGACAAATATTGAATAATTGACATGAAAATATAACAAATATTGAGTAATTGACATGAAAATATTAAAATATTGAATAATTGAATTTAAAATATAACAAATATTGAATAATAAAATGAAAATATAACAAATATTGAATAATTGAAATAAAAATATAAAAAATATTGAATAATTAAAATAAAAATATAACAAATATTGAATAATTATAATTAAAATATAACAAATATTGAATAATTGAAAGGAAAATAAAACAAATATTGAGTAATTTTAATTAAAATATAACAAATATTGAATAATTGAAATACAAATATAAAAAAAGATTGAATAATTAAAATAAAATATAACAAATATTGTATAATTATAATAGAAATATAACAAATATTGAATAATTAAAATAAAAATATAACAAATATTGAATAATTGTAATTAAAATATAACAAATATTGAATAATTGTAATTAAAATATAACAAATATTGAATAATTAAAATAAAAATATAACAAATATTGAATAATTAAAATAAAAAATACAACAAGTATTGAATAATTAAAATAAAAATATAACAAACATTAAATATTGAAATAAATTCAATCACACAATATTCTGATGACATTGATTTACTTCCTGCACTGTAGTGTTTTTATTTGCCACTGATTTAACAAACTTAGCAAACTTTTCACTGATGTTTCCTGACTCAGCAGAACTTTATTTTGAAGAGACTAAACAACAACAAAGGTAAAGATGTTACAAACACACATTGAAGAACTGCTTTATTCTCCTTATCAAGCGTCGACACTGGATTCTATGGAACATCTTCGTCTCTTTCTCAAGAGTTTCTGCTCGTGAACGTAACCTTTTCTGCTGTTGACACTCGAAACGAGTTCAACTTCCTGTCAAGGGTTTTCAAAATAACACAACAAAACGAGTTCAACTTCCTGTCAAAGGTTTTCAAAATAACACAACAAAATAAAAGCCTTTAAAATCCTTGCATTTACAAGAGTAGAAATGTTAGAACGATGAGAGACATTTAGAAACCTTCTCGTGTCAAATCCATCATTATTGAAGCAGTTGTGATGCGATCAGAGAAGATTGAAAGAAGATTTTTGACCTTGTTTTCTTGAGAACATACTTGAAAAGAGACATGATAGAGAAACAGAACCAGACTGAGGAGCAGAAAGAAGGAAAACGGGAAGAAAAAAGAACAATATGTGACGTAAACTCATCGACTTCATCTCTACACAAAGAAAACTGGAGTCTTTTACTGGAGATCAAAGGTTAGACTTTATTGACACTGAAGAGGAAACAAGAGTCACAATGATTACAAACAGTCAAACACTCGTGGATCATGTCGACGCTCAGAGAGTCTCTGGCTGAACATCTGCTGGAGACACTTCCAACATCTGCACTTCCTCCACAGGTGCTGGGAGCTGCTCTCTCCTCCTGCTCCTCCGGACCACAACAACAACAACAACAACAACAACAACAACAACAACACACGTCATGAAGATCACGACACTGAGCATCACAGACCGCACTAGATGGTGATCAACCTCTGGCTCTCCGAACACTACAAGGGTCTTAGATGTGAACACACAACGTCTGTCTTTCATGACCACACACCAGAACTCTCCGCTGTGTTCCAGAGAGATGTTAGTGATCACCAGGCTCGTGTCGGAACGAAAGATTCTGTCTTGTTGTTCTTGATAAAATACACGTGATGTTCTTCCTTCAGTTCTGTTTGTCTTCATGAACCAGAAGATCTCATCAGGCTGTTTCCAGTCACATCCTAGAGTCACGTTCTCTCCTCCAGTGAAGAACACCTCAGCAGGCGGGTCAGACTCAGGACACACATACAGGTAGTAATTTTCACGATCCTGACCACTGCGATCACAGATGTATAAACCTGAGTGGTTCAAGGTCAGTGATGGAAACATCAGAGTGTAGTTGTTACTCTTTTTATCTTTCATCACTGAAACAATCTTCCACACGTGTGGTTTGTTTCTTCTGATGGAGCAGTTCAGCTCCAGACTCTCTCCCACACACCTGTGAATGTAAGTTGATTGTACTTCAACATCAAACTGTTCCAGTACTTCACAGCTCTGATGGTTCTTCTGCAGACAGAAATATTTGAACCGACCATAACTTACACCAAAAGTTACCAGAAGAGACATTTTGTTCTTCACTTGCTGGAGTTTTTTCACTGAAGATGTTTCATCATCGATTAAAGTTAATTCATAATATCTTGTTCTGTCGTTATATTGACGTAAAGCCCACTGGACACTCTGGTTTGGTCCCACACCGTCACAGTTCAGCTCCAGTGTCTGTCCAACATAAGGGTACCAGTACTGTTCTCTCATCTTTTGTGTGCCACAAACCAGGAGAGTGGAGTTCCTCTCGTGCGTCACGTTGTTCTGGGTCCAGCACTGTTCTTGGTACTGACCCGAGTCTGAGACCTCCAGAGGATCTATTGTATAAGAAGCTTCTCTCTGCAGCCTGGAGTTAAGATGCTCAGAAGAGTTCCACAGAAGTTCCTTCTCCTCACCGATCCATCTTGAGATCAAGCAGACGTCATCAGCTGTTCTGTTCAGGAAGAAGCGATAAGATTGTCCTTCTCTCCTGAGGACCTCAGCGAGGATGTTGTTGGAGAAGAGCGCCCCCAGCAGCAGGATCAGTGCGGCCATGTCTTCGTCTGTGAGTGAGAGTCGATTCTGCAGCGACTTCATGATGTCAATCTCTTCACCATCAGCAGCTTCTCGCCTACGATTGGTGGAACCAGACGATAACAGGAGGATGTTCTACGTCTACTTCCTGTTCGCTTTATCAGATGTGAAGCAACAACGTGTGGTGAACTCACATGATTGACACTATTTTAATGCAATTAAAACATAATTATTGCTTCATTCAATTCACTTTTTCACTTTCATCAGTTCATTTTCTCAAAACCTGGCACTTTTAAAAACATTAACATCACATTAACATAGTTTAAAGTCAGAAAACAGCATAAAAGTCCTGTTTTTTAACTTCTTTTCAAAATGACAAGTCGTCTCCGAAACAAACCAAAGTGAATGAAGACGAGTGAGAGAAAAAGATCAAAGGTCAAGTTGACAAAAGTTGTTCAACACTGACCTCTGCCCACCCTGATGACATCTTGATCGCTGCCTCCTGAACCCTTGCTAACCCGTTCTTCACCTGTTCACCTTTTTACCTGTTCACCTGTTCACCTGCTCCTGACCTGTTCACCTGTTCCTCACCTGTTCACCTGTTCCTCACCTGTTCACCTGTTCCTCACCTGTTCACCTGTTCCTCACCTGTTCACCTGTTCCTCACCTGTTCACCTGTTCACCTGTTCCTCAACTGTTCGCCGGTTCCTCACCTGTTCACCTGCTCCTCACCTGTTCACCTGTTCCTCACCTGTTCACCTGTTCCTCACCTGTTCACCTGTTCACCTGTTCCTCAACTGTTCACCGGTTCCTCACCTGTTCACCTGTTCACCTGTTTACCTGTTTACCTGTTCACCTGTTCACCTGCTCCTCACCTGTTCACCTGTTCACCTGCTCCTCACCTGCTCCTCACCTGTTCACCTGTTCACCTGCTCCTCACCTGCTCCTCACCTATTCACCTGTTCACCTGCTCCTCACCTGCTCCTCACCTGTTCACCTGTTCACCTGCTCCTCACCTGTTCACCTGTTCCTCAACTGTTCACCGGTTCCTCACCTGTTCACCTGTTCACCTGTTCACTTGTTTACCTGTTCACCTGCTCCTCACCTGTTCACCTGTTCACCTGCTCCTCACCTGTTCACCTGCTCCTCACCTGTTCACCTGCTCCTCACCTGCTCCTCACCTGTTCACCTGTTCACCTACTCCTCACCTGCTCCTCACCTGTTCACCTGCTCCTCACCTGTTCACCTGTTCACCTGCTCCTCACATGTTCACCTGCTCCTCACCTGCTCCTCACCTGCTCCTCACCTGCTCCTCACCTGTTCACCTGTTCACCTGCTCCTCACCTGCTCCTCACCTGTTCACCTGTTCCTCACCTGTTCACCTGTTCCACATCTG
>NC_141828.1:5021295-5089687 GCF_982586985.1 Callionymus lyra
ACACATTTAAATGACATGATATTTGAATTAACTTTTGCTATATGGAGTCCAGAAATAAATCTATAATATTTTCTTTATATGAGGATAATGTGAATTAAAAAAAATACTTTTAGTACTAAAATACTCTTTTACGATGGTACTTTTTTAAATGTATATATATTTTTTAATTCATATGTATAATTTGTCTTAGCGATGGTCATTTCTTTCTATTGATTTGATGTTTTCTGTACTTTTGATATTTTGTTTTGTCCATTTTATGTTGATTTTTTTTTAATTAACCAATAAAGTCAATGTACAGTCAAAATCAAAAACTAAAAGGAACATTTCACTAAAACAATTATACTCCATGACATTTTAAAGAAGAAGAACCCAGAGGTTGTCGACTGGAACAAGCGAAGCCCAGACAACAGGATGTTGGATTTTATTAACTGTGGGTCGAAGTCCAGCAGGTGATTCACGAGCAAATCCACACGGAACGTCAAATTCTTATCATCGTCACATTTTATTAATACAAGACACAGTGAGGTCCGCCTTCCGGACCCCCTTGGTATGACTCTGTTCTGGACACTCGGCCAAGACGATTTCCCAGTGTGTGTGTGTGTGTGTGTGTGTGTGTGTGTAGCTTCTACAGTTGGTCCCGACTCTCCAGCTGGACCAGAATCTAAGATGTCAGGGATCCTGGACCGATAACCCTTTATGCCGCCACTTATCCACCCGTTGTTAGTTTCCACTCACATTACTGATATGTTTACACTGTCAAACCCGCTGTTTTATTATTTTATATGAAATACCCAAGTGTTCCCGTCGCAGGAAAGTTCAGTAAAGTCGCTTCTGGAAGTGCCAAAGACAAAAAGATCATACGTGATGTACGACTCAACAAGTAAATGTTTAACCCTTAATTCATTGTGACGATATAAACAAACATGAACTGTGTCTGTTTAATGACAGTAGATGAAAAAGTAAATTAAAGTAAAATTTCATTTCAAAATAAAATCAAACACTTGAGTGATGATAGTGAAACACATAATAAACAGATGTAAAAATGTAAAACGAAATAAAGCGAGTGAGTAAATATTGATCGATCAAAGCAGACAAACATCAAAACATTCATTCCAATATAAAATACAATGTTCAGTTCATGATGAATAAACAGTAGACTTCAAAAATTCATGTTCAACAAAGTTCAGGAATATATTGACTCGTCTTCATCATCTTTGGTTGAGGCCTTGTCAGAGTCCTTCGATTGATAAATACCAATAAATAAAAAGTCTGAAGAAACTCCCTCCACAGAGCGAATGAAAAAAAAAAAAATTTCTTTCCCGTCAGAAAGAACAACAGCAGTCAAATCAAAAGTCGACAAACACACTCTGGCCGTGGAGTTCCTGACCGCCTGCACTCCCACGACACAGCCTCTCGTCTAGGAAGCATATTTTTGGACGCTCTGTGTGACAAACCCTTTATTTATCACACGTTTATTTTGGGCCCAGACATATTCCTCTTCCTCGACTGTCTGACTCACTCACGGAGAAACAAAAAACAGTCGAGAAAACTTGCAGAGTCCAGACACCGCAGTGCCATCGATGGTCCAGCTCTGAGTGGACGCCGGACGGAGAAACAAAATGTTCACTTGTTCCCTTGAGCAGTGATTTAACCTTCATTCGTAGGAACCAACAATCATATCCATGCTTCGTCCTCCAGGGTGTGTTCGGGAGGAACAAGAATTTTCCAGTTTTGTGAAGATTCATGATTGAATTCAGGCAAGTTTGTCAAAATTAATTAAAAAAAAACTTTTTTTAATAACATTTTCCAAGTGCTATCGCAGTCCAGTCATGTCTACGTTGCTAATGGCTACATATGATTATTGGCTTTGGATTATATCTTAAATGAAGAAGAAGAAAAACATTATTTCATGTGTTTTATTCTATACGTCTTCTGACTTAGAAGAACTTTTCTGCTGTATTTGTTTATGCAGATGTTTTAAGGAAATGGAAATCCTGGACGGTTTCTTAATCCCCCTGGAAGTTTTTTAGGGCTCCAAAAAACAGGGGTCCATCCGGGGGACAATGGACATCCAGTAGTTTTCACACACAGTTCTCACCTCCTGCCGAGGTGTTAACGCTCAATCTATCGCGAGTCAAAGTGACCCCCTGTGGAGCTTTGCATGAAGAAATGAAAAAGTCCTCATCGATGGATGTGTCACCATGGCAACAGGTGTTTTGTCATCTGGTTCTACATGAGTATTAATTGGAGAAGTGAAGAAAAGTGTAGTCGCAACCATCTTTTTTTAATTTACAGAAACTTGAATTGAGCGCTTATTACATCACTGGATCCATGTCGGACCCTGGAGCAGCAGAGGACCAGAACCAGCACCATTCCTGTCCGCTAAGTCACAGAAACTGCTTCTCCAGGCTTCCAAAAAAAATGAGACGGTGTAAAATTGCTGCATCATTCAAGTGGTAGAGTCGGAATTTGCTGCGAAACAACATGAAAGCTCGGATGCGTCCTCCTCTCTCGTCCACGGCTCGGGCTGCTGCTGGTGTAATGGTGTCGTGTGTTTTCTTGGCAGACTTTTGGCACATTAGTAGCAATTTTGGTCCATTCTTCTTCACAAAATAGATGTTTTCGAGTTTGAGTTTTCAGGCCCAAAACACCTGTCGGCGAATTCTAGTGGAATAGAATCGGGTCCCTTAAAGAAAAGATGGAGGAAACAAAGGTAATGTTTGTACTGTAAAAAGCAGATAAGAGGGGAAAAGCGATACCAAGAAAATGGGTTCCAGACAGTCCCAGAATCCTTTGCAAATTTAGGCCCTGTTATTATTATTATTAAATTGTTGAAGCTGTGACGATTTCCTTGTGTAACGTTTTTTTTTGTAAAAGTGTTTCTTGCTGCTTCTTGTTTGCCAACAGATTACAGAGTTTTGATAAACAGACCTTCAAGTACACATGAATCACCAGGAACCTGGTACGGTATGGAATTGTAGAACTGACTTCCTTTGCTCCCTCTTTCGTTCCACATTCTATCATTTGTGATTTCCTGGACTTATTAGACTTTTCCTGGCTGTTTTCTGTCAGAACCTTTAGTAACTCCGTTATATTAGAGATATTCTCTGTTTTATGTCGCCCTTTAGAGTGATTTTTTCTTCTGGCAGACTAGTCGCTCAGACCTGTCGACATAATGATATAGAATATATCAAAATAATGACACCGTCTTAGCAGCTCCACCATCCTGACACTGTCTTCGACGCCTCTCTGTAGATCAAGCAGAAGCATCTAAGGATGTCTGGAACTGAGGCCCTCAAGATGAAACTGTGGTAAAACAGTTATGATCTCCACACACTCTATAAGTGTAGGTACAGTTGGTTTGAAGGAAGGTCATCATCAGGGCGGGTAATTTTGATGTTGAAAAACTGTGGACGTATGGTCAGGAAACTCAGAAGTAACTGGATCTTCTAGCTCTACAGCTCAAAGTATCAAACATCCTAAGATGCTTCTGCTTTAACTAACTGCCTGATTATTCAAGTTTTTGTTTATCCATCCAAGTGTTTTCACCATTTTGTGAGATATTGGACCCTTATTGTTTGTGGTGTCATGTTGGTTGTGTTTTGAACTTATTATAGTGAATTACATTTATATAGTTCTGCTCCTGAGTCTGCCTGAACTTTTCAACAGATCTTGGGTTCCGCTCCATCAGACCGTGACACAAAAACACAACAGATCAGAACAATCTCAGAGTAAAGAACAAAGATAGAAAATAGTAATATAAACCAAAATATCATAGCTATCAAAACAAGTGTATGAAAATAAAGAAAACAAATAGAGAAGAAGAAGAAGGACTAGAAATGCAAAAAGCACAAGAGAGATTCCACGAGGACAAATCAAGGAACAATAAGGAGGTAGTCTTTACCAGCATGAGGATGATCTGACACCACGGACTGGAACCAGGAAGCGTAGCTAGTAGCTGCAGAAGGGAGGGCCGCAGAAAAACGAAAAAACTATAACACAAATGGGATCATGACATAAAGACAATTTCAAAAATAGAATTGTGCCAAATACTATTGTTTTAATTGTATCCACCTTTTTTTAATGACATTTCTTAATACATTTGATTTTGTGTGTCACTGCCATCATTTATACAAGATGAAAAAGTGTCTAATGTTTTGGATAATTACGACTAAATCAATCAGTCATACAGGAAACTCTCGGGACAGTTTGAATTTAGCAGCAAATAATGCTTATATTCCAAGCTGGTGCTCAGAAGACTGGGTGTAGGGTTGAAGTTGAGGGTGCAAAGGGCGGTATGGAAGGTACATTTTGGTAATGAAGGTATTGAGGTAGTGAAGAAGAAGAGGAAGGAGTAGAAAAAGAGGAAGAAGAAGAAGAATTAGAGGAAGAAGAGAAATAAAAAGAAGTAAAAGAAGAGTAGGGAAAAGTAGAAGAAGAAGAAGAAGTAGAAAAAGGTACACGTACAGAAGAGGTAAGAGATCCAGAAGGTCGATGAAGACCAGCATCAGTTCTGAACATGTATTTCTGTTAACTCGTCATCAAGCGGAAGAAGAAGCGAAGAACAAGTTGGTCGAGAAGTGAAGGAACTTCTTCTCTGGTAAGAGCTGAAGGTTCAACACACACACACACGCTCACGATGACACACACACAACATAAATAAACAGCTTCATACTCAGCAAAAGCCAAAGTGGGTCAAACATCAAAGTGGCCATTGAAAAAGCTGCTGGTTCTGTCGACACATATTCACGGAGACGTACACAGGGACCCACAAATACACACTTTCTCCAAATTGCTACTTGAACTGCGTACACACACACACACACACACACACACACTCACCATTCTGCTTATTCTCCAAATTGCCACACTCGTCTTCTTGGTCTTGGTCTCTCTCTGATACACACACACACACACACACACGGTGGTTGTAATTGCAGTGTGTGGGTGTGTCGACCACCAAATAACAGCAATCAGGAGCGTCTGAGTGCAGAAGGACGAAGCAGACGCACACATTAGACACACACACATGTGGGAAAGGACAGTGTGCGACAGCAGGAGGTCAGAGCGCTCTCGGAAATGTATCCAAGCAGCAGATAAAACCAGATGCAACAGCCATTTATACTTTTAATTAGGGATCATCTGAAACCTCTTACCCCTCGAGTCACTTCCCGTCATGGGGTCGACGACGGTTGCATTCGAGGGAAGCAAACTTTCTCAGCCCCTTATAATCCTTTAAGCACCTTAAACTAATGTCTAAATGTCAACCTTTTAAACGTTGAATCTTCCTCTCCAAGATGAATTAAGTCCCTCATCATGACCGTGTTTTGAACTTAATACTTTATGAATGAATGAATGTCGTTTATTTCGGGCACGTCAGTTGAAATCATCATCATCACACTTCAGAGTGGTTCACGTGTTACACGCATGTCCCGAAAGGGAGAAGCTGGAGAAGCAGAAGCTTATCTAGTCCTGCCCCCATTACCCTCAGAATGAAATCATAATCATATCTTGTTCTTCTTTCACTTGGTGTTACAACAGTAAATGTCACAAAGTCACCAATTAAGTAACTCCATCTTGAACCAATGGATTGTCCCTAGTGTGAGGATTTACAGGACTCTCACTTCTCACACACTAGTGTCACAGTCTATTAGAACCATCTTATCTTTCGTGATACACATTATGTAACATCCTGCTACGTACAACTGTCTCATGTTTCTCAGGCTCAACTCATTGCTTAGTTACAGAATCTTCTTATGTTGTCCTCTCATGCCGTCTCAACACCATGTCTGATCTCTGACCTTTATCAGCCATCAAGTATCATTCTGTACTGGTCAATGGTTACATTTTTAAACAAGTGTTGCTGGATGTTTGACATCCTTTTCTTGTACATTCCATTGTTTAACACCTGTGACCGATGTTGAACCTTTAAGCCACCACTTTAAGTGAACAGATTCCTAACTTGACACATATCAATGAATTTAACTATTTCCACTTGAGAATCTGAAAACAGTCCTTTGTAAATGTTTGAGCCCGAAGCACCTCTTGTCGCTCAACAAGCTTCAAACCGGCAGATCTGATGTGAAGAAGGTCTAGCACAATCCTCAAGTCATCGTGGACGTGCTAAACCCAAGCAAGTTTCAACGAAGCCAGTCTTTGGAGATCACGATGAGTCGTGATGATGCCAAAACATCTCGTCTGTTTCGGTTCCATTGGTGAAGATGTTTGGTTGAAAGGTGAAGAATAACAAGCACAGTAACAAGAGAAGTCTGACGCTCCTTAGACCAGGGACTGATCAAAGAACTCTGATGGTTCAAAAGTGCCTGAATCCTGTTCTTCTCTAACGCACATGACCAGAGAAAAAGTACTTGAGACAAAAATAACGTCATGTGCAGGTAGAAATTTTTTTTAGGTTGAAATGGAGCATGAGATTGACTTGTGTGTCCTCAGTCTTCATGTCTCAGTATCAGTCAGTCAGGGTTAAGAAAGAGCTGAGCCAGAAGGCAGAGCTCCATGTATGAACGCTCGGATCTCAAACTTTGGTTAGAGAGCAAAAGAACAAGATCGTGGATAGAAAATTAGTTTTGTGTGCAGCTGTTTGGAGGAGCTAAGACATTTGGGAGAGACTCAAATGCTTTTAAAGATCATATCTAGACTCCATGAGAAGGTGTTTTGGGTGATTTCCCTGCTGGGAAAGAATGTTCAAAATAAAAATCTGTCTGTAAAAATCTGTTTATTTGTTATTTTGAACTGGTTTAATTAAAACATTTAGTCTTTGATAATTGAACATGAAAGTAATTTGAAATCAGGAGCATGCATATCTTCAAACTTAGGACTCAAGTAAAAATCTGATGAGATCTTGTTTAACTTTTTGGAGTCAAATTGTCACTTTTTAAGGTCACATGGTTAGAAACGGAAAAGAATATGAATAATAAAACGAAAAGATTCTCGTCCTTGCGTCCTACAAACTTCCAAGATGACGTGACACGGCTGTCGTTTCATGATGAAACTTCTGACCCAAATCATCTGCAACTTTTTCCTCTCAGAGTTCTGCCTCGACGGCTTAATTGCAACAACATCGTCGTTGTTTTCTGTTATTTTGCCCCAAAAATCTCCGGGAAGGCGGGAGCAGCGACGCACAATTATTCAGCTTGTTACGCCACAAACTCTGACTCGGGTCAACGAAGAAACTCCACAACACGTGTACATTTGCATGGCATTAGGCAGGAGAAACGGGGGATTCGTGTGCAGGTTATTAGCGACGCAGCTTCGACCTGAAACATCAACCTGAAGAGAAGCCATGGATGGAGTCAGTTTCTTCGACGACCGTCAGCAGAGACGACTGACGAGTGGAAGACAAATGTGTTAACTTGAAAAAAATGATCCGTTGTTTCTTCACACCTCCTCATGTTCTGGACTCTGTTGATGCACACACACACACACACACCTACACAAATATTCCTTTTCTTATTTTATTAAATGTCCATGTAAGCGTCTTATAAAAAAATCAATCCTGTATAGTCGATCACTTGTTCAGCGTCTTATGGTCCTCGTTGGCTTCTGTGTCGTACAATACATGCAAACTATAGAACAGATAAAGGAATCAAAGACATCACGTGATGGTTCCTGTCTTTAAATGGAAAATGTTGTGTTCCAGTTAGTACTCGCTTACTACCTACTTACTACAAACAATTTCCCAAAGGAGACCTCCTGAGGGATCAATAAAGTTTTACCTTACCTTACCTTACCTTACCTTAGTTATCATGTTTTCAGGAGGATGTTTACTATGTATCCTCTGATGATATTTTATTCATAAAAGTGTGTCTTTATTTAGGACATTCCAAAGGTAAACATGTGTAAACTATTGTGAACACCTGAGGCCAATGATTGCCCGGTGAACTATAATAATAATAATAATAATGCATTTTATTTAAAGGCGCCTTTCTTGACACTCAAGGTTACATACATAAAACATCTTAAAACACAACAATAAAATATGTATAAAATAAAAAGTAGCAGACAAGGGTAGAGCATTAGTATCAAATGGAATAAGCAGTTTTAAACAGATGTGTTTTGAGTTGAGATTTGAAATGGGGGAATGAGTCAATGTTTCTGAGTTGGGCTGGTAGGGAGTTCCAGAGACGGCTGAATGCTCTGCTCCCCATGGTGGTGAGACGGGCGGTGGGGACAGACAGGTGTATGGAGGTCGAGGATCTAAGAGAGCGGGAAGGAGTGGGAACATGGAGGAGATCAGACAGATATGGGGGGGCGAGGTTATGGATGGCTTTGAAAGTGAACAGGAGGACTTTAAACTGGATGCGGAACTGAACCGGGAGCCAGTGGAGCTGCTGAAGGACAGGAGTGATGTGGTGAATGGAGGGGGTTCGGGTTATGATGCGGGCAGCTAAGTTCTGGACCAATTGAAGTTTATGGAGGTATTTGTGAGGGAGGCCGAAAAGGAGAGAGTTGCAATAATCCAGACGGGAAGTGACGAGACTGTGGACAAGGATGGCGGCAGTGTGGGGGGTTAGGGAGGCGGTTGATGTTACGTAGGTGGAAATAAGCAGACCGAGTGATGTTATTGATGTGGGATTGAAAGGATAGTGTGCTGTCAAGGATGACACCCAGACTCTTAACCTTAGGGGAGGGTGAAACAGAGGAGTTATCAATAGAAAGAGAAAAGCTGTTGGTTTTGGATAAAGTGGATTTCGTACCAATGAGGAGGATCTCGGTTTTGCTATTGTTGAGTTTAAGGAAGTTTTGGGTGAACCAGGTTTTTATCTCAGAGATGCAATCGGTAAGGGAGGTGGGTGGGAGAGTGGACGAAGGATTGCTGGAGAGGTAGAGCTGGGTGTCATCCGCATAACAGTGGAAATTAAAATTGAATTTGCGGAAGTCATTCCGAGGGGAAGGAGGTAGATGATAAAGAGTAGGGGCCCCAGGACAGAGCCCTGGGGCACACCTGAAGTGACAGAGGAAGGGATGGATTTAAGGGACTTGCTGAATGAACTGGGTGCGGCCAGAGAGGATTTGAACCATTTGAACGGAGTATGTGTGATGCCAATGGAAGACAGTCTATTGAGGAGGGTGATGTGACAGATGGTGTCAAAGGCTGCACTCTGGTCAAGGAGGATGAGGATGGAGAGGAGACCAGAATCAGCTGCCATGAGGAGATCATTTGTAATTTTAATGAGTGTCGTTTCAGTGCTGTGGAGTGAAACCAGACTGGAACTGTTCATACAGGTAATTGTTGGATAAATGAGAATGGAGTTGAGAGGCGACTGTTTTTTCAAGGATTTTGGAGATGATCGGAAGGTTCGATATAGGACGGAAGTTGTTGAAGTCGGAAGGGTCTGCACCAGGTTTTTTCAAGATTGGGGTTATGGCAGCAGCTTTGAAGGATGTAGGAACAGTTCCAGTGGTTAGGGAGGAGTGGATGATAGCAGAAATGATGGGGTCAAGGGAGGGGAGGCTGGCTTTAACAAATTGCGTGGGGAGGGGGTCAAGTTGACAGGTGGATGGTTTGGCTTTCTGAATGAGTCCTGTAATGTCTGGGAGAGTGGGGAGCTGGAAGGAGGAAAATGAATGTATGGAAGGGTGAGAATCGGCTGGGATGCTGAGGTGAGGGCTTGTTCCAAGATGCTGGTGAATATTCTGGATTTTTGCATTGAAAAATGACATTAAAGAGTTGCAGAAGGAAGTTGTGTACAAGTGGGGGGGGGAGGGAGTCCTGGGGTTGGATGATATTGTTCAGTATGGAGAAAAGTGGCTTAGAGTTGCCTTTGTTGGCAGTGATTATACTGGAGTAGTAGCGGGTTTTGGTGCTGGCAATGGACGCCTTATAGCATAAGATATGGTTATTGTATATTTCTTTGTGGATAGTGAGACCAGTTTTCCTGTGGAGCCGCTCAAGTTGCCGACCTTTGGCTTTCATGAGCCGAAGGTCGGGGGTGAACCAAGGGGCGGAAACAGAAAAGGAAACAGATCTGTTTTTTAGTGGAGCGAGAGAATCAAGAATATTATGGAGACCAGTGTTGTAGTGAGAAACCAGAGCGTCCGGAGTGGATAAATTGTGGATGTCAGGGAGGCGGGAGGCGAGGAGTGTGTGGGAAAAGTGGTGTGTTGCTGGCAGCCAAAACTCTCTAAGCAGGAAATAAAATCTTTGGTGAGAGGGAGATTGATATTGTCCATGTGGATATTGAAATCTCCCAGAAGTATTATGTTAGGTGAGAGAGAAGATACATGGGTGAGGAAAACAGCAAAGTCATTTAAAAATTCACTATTGGGTTTAGGGGGACGATAGACAGTAGCAATGATGGTTGGAGTGGGACCAGACAGTTCGCAGACAGTAGATTCAAACGAGATGGAGGCAGGCGCCGACACCGGCAAGACTTTCCACTTCTCGCCGAAGATTATCGCGAGACCTCCTCCCCGGCCGGAGCCACGGGGTTGACAGGTGTAAACAAACCCGTTAGGAGTGGAATCGTTTAGCTGAGAAAAGTCATTGGGCTGTTGCCATGTCTCGGTTAAACAGAGAAAGTCAAGCTTACGGTCGGCAATGTGGTCCTGGATGAGATGTCCCTTGCCTGTCAGCGATCGGATGTTGAGCAGAGCGAAGTGGAGTGAAGGTGTTATCACAGCTGGTGGAGGTCCGAGCAGTCCGAGCTAGGCGGGCTAGCATGCTGTGGTCAACAGCCCGGCCGGTGGAGTGTGGAGGGCGACGAGAGCTGGACCAGATGGACTTCATTGCTGTTGAGTTGTTGTGGTGCAAATGCCGGCGGGACCCTCGGTGGATGTATCTCCGGCAGGGCTGGAAGGCGATGTCCGGGTGAAGGTGGAGAGCCTCTGGCGCAGGTCCAGGCAGGTGACAGCGCAGCCGGAGCAGGTCAGTGGCCGAGAACTGAAGCAAACCCGTCACTAGCAGGTGAACAGGCAGCAGTGTGGATGCCGTGTGAACGGCCAGGTAACGCCAGGTGAGGCTCAAACCGGAGCATAACAGGTGAGCAAACACTGACGACGCACACAAACGGTAGAGCCGACAGATCGTGAAAGTATTCCAAACGAAGGCAAATTACACTCCCCAGTAGTTCATAGAAAATCACTTTCCAGATGATAACTCTGTCTGGAAAGTTTAAAAAGTTTAAAAAGTTACCGGTGAGCAGCGGCAGCTAGTTGCGCCAGCGTTCACTCACCGAACAGAGTCGGCGCTAGGACCCGGGGACCCGAAAACTTGTGAACTGAGGTGTTGTGGTTGTCAATCTTCTCTTAGGAAACATTTACGTAAAAATATTTTTTTTTCGATTCTTTTCTAAGCATCACTTCCTGGTCTGACGATGTTTCATGATTGGCTGAGATCTGCAGGATGTTGCTTTTTACATCTCATCGCACGTGACTCGGTATTGACTCCTGAATGGACGAGAAGATATTTTTTACCATCGAAACATTTGAATCAAGGAACGTGTTTTCTCCCTCACAGGACATCCTGGTTACTTTAACAGTTAGCATAACTTTAGTCCAGTGTCAATTGATAGCTGCCGTATTCAAATTATAATCGTTCAACCTTTTTATTAGGACGTCTCAACAGTTGTAATTTTACCGCTTTTTCACGTGAACTATGGTCATGAAAGCGCCGTTAGACCAGTGCTGTGTCTCAAATCACACACTTCTCTAAGTGCACTTACTTGCGCAGTGCTCAAATTTGGACGGAGTTCTGTCTCAAATCAATCTCTGCTGCTACACACTAACAGGAAATGACTCGAGAGTTTCTTCTTCTACTACTTTTTAACACTGATTGTAACCAGTCGTTGAAACACTATCACTGACACTTGACAACACTTTTCTCCAATTGAAACAAGTTATTAAGTTGTGTTTCATTGTTTTATTACTGTTGTTGTGTTGTTTTGTGGTAAAATGTGTGTTTTTCTCGAGACATTTACGTCGGTATCTGCTCCGAAGACGTCAGTGACGTAGCTTCAGTTTAGCTTCAGTTTACCTTCATCTACGTCACTAAGATGGAGGACGTTGAGGGTGGAAAGTGTCCATCGATCCACACTCAATTATTGGGTCATTTGAGTGCACATTGCACACTACATCTTCGCACACTTCTCATCGGGATGCACTTGCGTACTCAAATTTGAAGTCTATAAGTGACGAGGTGCGCGATTTAGGACACAGTACAGGAACAATGGACACACGAGGTTCAAAAACTTCTTTTTTTTTCGGTCAACATTAAAGTTACATGTGTGGTTAAATGTGTCCTCAAATTATTTATTTAAGCTATAATTCACTAATAACAAGCTTTTATAAAAACAATCTTACCTGCTCGATGTGACATCGTCACGATAAAACAACTCTTTCAATGTTTGTTGAGAATGTTGCATGTGTTTCTCCACAGTGACAACTGTTATATATTGTCTTTTTTTCCATAGTCACATGTTGTTTACGATCCTACACTAGAACCTGAGGACAAACACTGTAGAAGCTCAACTATTATCTTTATTCCGCTGAACATGTTGTCTTCAGTTTCTCTAGTTCAGGGAAATACTTTCCTCCGTCGTAAATTCTCTCCGTGGCGCCGCCGTCTGCAGCGCCTCACTCGAGTGTGAACAAACTGAACGACGAGTAAATGAATAAATCGGCAAGAGTAATGGTTCGGCTTCAGTCCGCCAGTCGTTTATTTTTATTGCTACAGGAGAGGATTTGACCAAACAGGTGAGTGAGCAGGACGGAGGAGAAAACTCCAGGACAGACTCTGCAATATTTGAATAAAAGCACCACTTGCTTAGTATTAGGAGGTCAGGGAACTGTAAATATAGCTATTTATTTAGTGAAAATTCAATTAAAAAAACACTTTTAGCCGAGTATGAAAAACAACAAGCCTTCGGTACCACCCAGCCGTGCTGTTTCCTCATCCTTGGGTCGGATCTGACGTAGAACACGGATCCACTCGTCCAGCTCGCTGTGATGTTTCACCGCCGCCAGGATTTTGCATAATGATCCGTAACTCTTGATGACTGAGTGCAGAACTTCAGGAACTTTCATCAGCACCAGTGAAGTGGACCGGCCACCGCGGCCCTGATCCCTGCTTTACTATTCTCTCTGCTCCCCTAATCATCGCTCCGTGAATCTGTAATAACCTTCAATTATTGATGGTTAATTCTATTAATAGATGGAGAATTGATCAGGTCCACTAGAGCAGACTTCTTGTGGTGCCGGAGGTTTTTGCTGCTGCAATTGTGATCTTGATTTTAAATTGTGTTTTATTTTGTTATTATTGTTTTGTGTTAAAATGAGTGTTTTCTCGAGACATTTACGTCGGTATCTGCTCCGAAGACGCGTCGTCAGTGACTGTTGAGGCTGGAAGGTGTCCATCGGTCCACACTCGATTGTTTGGCCATTTGAGTGCTCATTGCACACTACATTTTCGCACACATTTTTCACTACTCGAGGAATCAATCCTTTTACCGCAAATCAACACAACAACAATAATAATGCAATGACACAAAAATGGATAAATCCATTGTTAGGTTTTTTCAGATATTTTGTTTTTCGTCGAGGCTCGCTGTGGTCAGAAGAGCAAGTAGAGCACAGACACGTAGAGTAAAGCTTAGATTACAGTTGGAAAGTACTTATTTTAAGTTAAATATTGTGATGATGTTAAACATTCGTGCACAAATAAACTCAAGAAAACAACTTTCCTGAATCTGATGCAAAATGAAATACGAATAATATAAAGAATTGTGCCATTTAATCGAGATTAATCTAAATCAATCTCCAGTTTTCCACTATAATATATGTTATATTATTAATATTAATATAATTTAAGTCACAAGGAAAGTTGAATAAGTCAAAAGTAGTAGTTTCAAACTTTCAGATTCCAGATTTTCATTGTGTTTCCACTTTGTTTTTACATTTGCTTCATAAATGTAATGAAATTGTATTTTCAACGTTATTCTTCACTCGGAAAGTGATGAGATTTCGGTGATGTTCTTTTGTTCCATCTTCATTCAGTTTTTCCTTTCCTTTGTATGACTTCTCAGTGCAGTTCCCTTCAGAAGTTTTTATTTGACTCAGTGTTTTTATAAAGCACGGTAAGGTAAGTAAACGTCAAATAAATCACAGCTATTCAAGCTAATACTATGACTAATCTAGTGCATGTCGGATCAGCGGTGCAGGGGTTAACACTTGAGGATCGTCATCAGGAACGTTTCATCAGGTGAGGAATCACTGTTAAGTCACCGGTCGAAGAACACTGATGATTCTAGGAAGACGTTCCACTTCTCATCCGAGAAGCTTCTTCAGTTCCAAATGAGCTTTGGTTTGGAACTGAAGAAGCTTCTCAGACGAGAATGGAACGTCTTCCTAAAAGTACAGAGTCCAGTTGACTCGCTCTTGAACCTCTTGGATACCCTTGACCTGATGAACCAGAACCTTCACGGACAACACTGACGAGCTTGACTCAATATTGGTGAGAGTGCAGCGTTAGCTCGTCACACACACACACACACACACACACACACACACACACACACACACACACACACACCAACAGCTCCATGACTGCCAAACATGAATGTGTGACGATCCAACTCAAGATGCACAAAACTGGCTGAAGCCGAGACAAAGCATTTCTATAAATGTTGCAGAAAATGATAACAAAACGGTGGTCATTAGTTTATCGGGGTTGAATTAATCTTCAGCCGAGACTTTCCTCCGTGACGACATCGTTTAAGGCTTAATTCCCTTCTGCTCGCTATCTTTGGGGTTTGGACTGCTGGCTCGACAAAACAAGCAATTTATAAATGGCCACAGGCTTTCATTTTAATTTCCAAACGGTAACAATTAGGAAATGCTAATTATCAATTAAACTGCCAGACACGGAGAACAAATGTTCTATTTGAAGAGAGAATTGATGAGGAAACATTTATGCTCAAAATATACTTTATTAAAAGGAGAATAGTAGGATTTGTTTGTCCGTACAAAATCATGTTCTCGACCGAGCAAACCTGATTTGGTTAAACCTTGACGATATACAGTTTTACAATTGCAATAAATTCTATTTTAATTCAATTTATTAAAGCGGCAAAAAGTGTGATTGATAACAATGCTTTTGTCTCCACCCGGTGTCAAAATAGTGTAACTGCAATGTTATAGAGCCCCTGTTGCCAAACACCACATGTGCACTTCATGACAAAACAAGATGAAGGTTCTTGTTGTGTCCATTTTTAACATTAAAGTAACTTGAAACCATATGAAATCACTGTCCTTCAGTAGAGCAGTTTGGTGGTCATGTGGACACCTATGATGCACTTGTTCACCCTCAACGGCCGCCATCTTAGTGACGCTACGTCTAGCATTACATAGCAGATAAATCACTACTTTTAAAAATTGTGGCGGAGGCGAACGATGAAAAGTCTTGAGAAAACATTAATTTTACTACAAAACAACACAACAACAGTAATAACACAATGAAACACGACTTAATAACTTGTTTCAATTGGTGAAAAGTGCTGTCAAGTGTCAGTGATAGTGTTTCAACGACTGGTTACAATCAGTGTTAAAAAGTAGTAGAAGAAGAAACTCTCGAGTCATTTCCTGTTAGTGTGTAGCAGCAGAGTTTGATTTGAGACAGAACTACACTGTTGAAAGTAGTGCACTGTCTTACAGTGTACTGTAAAGGAGTGCACTTAGAGAATTATTTGAGACACAGCACTAATGACTCCAAAATGGGCGACTTTTACATATTTTGCTTCAGAAAAGGTTAAAACGTTAAATTATATCTTGAGAATTATCTTGATTTTGGATAAATAGTTACTATAACAAGGTATAAATATGTTCATCTATATCTTCAAATGATTACATCTGACTGGCTACATCTTTTAGCTTCATTTTGGTTCAACGTATACACATAGGAAGAGCAAACCACACACATAAACCCGACCGACACACACACAGCGCCGGGCGTTTAAAAGGCCTGACACAGGCAGAGTTGTTGGTTGTGAAGAGTGAGATCTGTCCAGATTAGTGTTTTCTATCTGGTCCTGACGACAACACGCTGACAGGCTCGGGGAGATAAATCTGTCCTGCTGAGAAATGAGAGAAGGATGACTGATAGTTGAACTTATCTGCTTATTGCATGCGCTTGTATTTGTCTGGAACAGAGAAATGTTCCTGGGCCCAGAATGGCAGCACATCAGATTTCCGCCTCTCCGTGCACCCAACCAGCGCTCTCGCCATGGCAACCGTATCTGTTTGGCAGCCAAACTCCAAGTACTGCCCGAATGACAAATCAGAAATTTTGATTCTATCGTTTCCACAGAGATGACTTTCATTCTCTGTGACGGAGTCGGTCCACTCTGATAACGTGGACCGGGGTCTGGACTCGGCTCGGGCTGATAAGTGAGGCAAGTAAATGGACCCGGAACTTTCCTTATAATCTCCAGATAACGAGTCAAATGCCCTCTTTGCTGTATTTTCATGTCTCAGGTTAAAGAATAAATATCAGAACAACATCAGCAACTACAAGTTTGGTCCTTTTTTTCCTCCAAAACTGAAGGTCATCCCAGTCAAGGACTGTTGTGTTCAGCACCAGTCAAAAGTAGTCCGAGAAATTAAACTTTTTAAGAAGGCACGTACTTGCGCAGTGTACAAATTTCGTGTAGTTCTGTCTCAAATCAAACTCTGCTGCTACACACTTACAGGAAATGACGCGATATCTTCTTCTTCTACTACTTTTTAACGCTAATGGCGAATATATAGCCATATCGCCAACACTCAAAAGCGCTTTTCACCAATTGAAACAAGTTATTAAGTTGTGTTTCATTGTGTTATTGCTATTGTTGTGTTATTTACGTCGGTATCTGCTCCGAAGACGCGTCGTCAGTGATGTAGCTTCAGTTTAGCTTCATCTAAGATGGCGGCTGTTGAGGGTGGAAAGTGTCCATCGATCCACTCTTAATTTATGGCCATTTGAGTGCTCATTGCACACTACATTTTCGCACACTGCTAGATGTAGACGCACTTGTGCACTCAAAATACTAGGTGTACATTAGGGACACAGCCTCAGTCCATCATTTCCATCAACTAAGTTAGTTTAATCTGATTCATGAATTTGTTGTTGTGCTGTTAGTTTAAATTGATCATTTGTAATTACGTTATTATTAATGTAACCAAGAAGAAGGTCGCAGCTTCACTCCAGTTTAGTATATTATATAAAACGATAAATTCACACGCTAGTGTTACTATGATGTCACATGACCGTCTGTGCGTCGCGTGATTGGCTGAATCAAGTGGCTCGGTAATCTTTTCGTTTGGTCTTGTCTCACTGTTATATCATTTTTAAATTTAATTTAAAAGCCTTCGAAAATAAAAACATGAAATTTAGGAAAGAAAAAAATATATAAATATTTGGAATTCTATGTATAAAACATGGATTAATTTCGAAAATATTAGAAATATTAATTTCAATTGTTTAATAAAAAGAGAATCAACTTTTCAATATTAAGGTAAGGTAAAACTTTATTGATTGTTTTTTTTCCAATAGCCAATACATACAGCAATTTTTTATAAAAAATAAATCAAAATAAAATAAGAACAAGAACAAGGAGAAATAAAGATAAAGAACAAGATGACACTAAAATAAGAACAAGAACAATCTTCATATTATTGAATATTTATACAATACAAAGAAATGTAATCTTTTTTAATATAGAAATAATTGAATGAAATAAAAAAAAAGGAAAAATCTCTCAACCATTCAATCTTCTGATGGCACTGATTTACTTCCACAGTCTCCTCATGTTGACGGTGCAGACATCGTGACACAAGAAGCACTTTGTGTAGATATTTTTCAGTCCATTCGTCATTAAATCTTCTGTTTCAGTGTCAACTTTACTCTGAGAGTTGCTTTATCTAAACCACAGTTCTTTTTACTTAACTGTAAAAAAAAAATAAAAAAAATAATCAGCCTTTAGTGAAAACTGCAGCATCACAGAGTTCCTTGAGTCCAATCATGTCTCTCAGTAGAACAGTCGGACTCCGTCGTCACAGTCGGACACTCGTCACGGTCTATTGTCCCATGTAGAGCTGCGAACACGTTGTAAAACGATGGTTAAATAAATGTTTGTAGTTAAAGACTTTTTGAATCACAAACAAAAGTACATTTTGGAGAAAAAAAAATAATCTGTAAAGTAGCAGCTACTGTAGCTGGCGAGTGCTTGGGCTGAACCGGACTCGAACCTTCAGTCACTCGCGAGGCTTCATGGCCGACAATCGCAGCAGCAGCAGCTCATTAGCAGAGAAGGCGCTGATGTGAGACGACATCCCGAGCAAACTGTTGACGGTCGAGCGACAGAGAGGCAGTGAATCATTAAAGCCGTGGCTGACGGATGTGAGGCTGGAGGAGGAGGACGAGAAGAAAGTAAAGCCCAGATGTGTTTCACTTATCGCCGAGCTTGTAATGAAACAGTGAGGGTGCGACAGATGATTGGTTCGTTAATGGAACTATTACACATTGTGTCGCACCAGCACATCTGGATGGAAACGAGCCTCGGCAACACTTGTCAAGAATTATAGGCGAGTTTAGCCAAAGACGTTTTGACTGGTTTTTTAAGCAGCAGTTTAATGGCCGCGACACTAAATCAAGAGTGTAATGAACATTCACCTCTTTGTTGTCTTTACTTTTATGACACGCCTTCAGCTTCAATATCAGACATTTGTTTATTCACCAGAACGACTTCCAATGGAATTAAACTGAATTTACCTGTTTACAGAAAAATACAAGAGAATATTCACAACTTATTGAAACCTTCTGGTTATGTTCAACAAAACATGTGCTGTCTCTCAAATTACATCCTTCTCTTAGTGCACTGGTTAGTATCATCAGGATAGTGTACGTACTAACTAGTAACTAATCCTCCACAGATAGTATGTCTCAAATCAAACTCTGCTGCTACACACTAACAGGAAATGACGCAACAGCTTCTTCTTCTACTACTATTTAAGGATGATTTCAACCAGCTGTTGGACGCTATCGCCACCTGCTGGCAGCACGTTTGGTTTGGATCAAGAAATATGAGAAACTAAATATTCAAGAGATATTTACGCTGGTATCAGCAGCGAAGACGTGTCATCCTCCTACTGCTGCTGAAAATACACATTTAAGTATATGTATATATATATTTATATATATATATGACGTAACTCAACGTCACTAAGATGGAGTCGTTTAGTGTAGAAAGTGTCCATCGATCCATACTCAGTTTTGTGGGCGTTTAAGTGACAATTTAGTGTGTATGGAGCACTACATTTACATACTAAGAATTGAGACACACTTATGCACTAAGTTTAAGTACACAAGTGTGCAATTTGAGACACAGCTATATTGACGAGTGTGCTCCGCAGCTATTGTCTTTCATTTTGATAATAATGGAACTAAAATAGAAAGAACACAAATCCGAGCCCTAATATTCCAAGAAACTGTCCCTTTATTAAGACAAATCCTCACAACAAGAATAAATAAATGAATGAATGACAAATACTTTATTAATCTCCGAAGAGAAATGTCACAGAGAAATTAGCGTTGGTATAAAAAAAAAAGATAAATGATAAACAGAGAACTTGTCTCCTCGGTGACGCCAGATTCATTAACCAGAAAGTGGCATCAACACAGTTTTTAAAGCTTATTCACTGTGGCAGCCATCTTGGAAATGCATCCGTCTGGATAAATGCTCATCCAGTTGAGACTAAGGGGAGACTTGTTATGTTGACTTTACCTTTTTTTAAACTTTTACAACGTCCTGAAATACGTCCTCATATTCACATCCTACATTAACTTCTCTGGAAAAAAATAATTGTCGATTCTATTGTTCCATTTGTGTATGAATGTCCTGTGTTTGTCAGCTTTCCTCATGGAACTATTCAAACAATAGAGTGTTGATCGATGGACACTTTCCACCCTCAACGTCCTCCATCTTAGTGACGTAGATGAAGATAAACTGAAGCTTAACTGAAGCTAAACTTATGCTAAACTGAAGCTAAACTGAAGCTAAACTGAAGCTAAACGGAAGCTAAATTGAAGCTAAACTGATGCTAAACTGATGCTAAACTGATGCTAAACTGAAGCTACGTCACTGACGACGCGTCTTCGGAGCAGATACCGACGTAAATGTCTCGAGAAAACACTAATTTTACCACAAAACAACACAACAACAGTAATAACACAATGAAACACAACTTAATAACTTGTTTCAATTGAAGAAAAGTGTTGTCAAGTGTCAGTGATAGTGTTTCAACGACTGGTTACAATCAGTGTTAAAAAGTAGTAGAAGAAGAAACTGTCGAGTCATTTCCTGTAAGTGTGTAGCAGCAGAGTTTGATTTGAGACAGAACTACACTGTCCACATTTGTGCACTGGGCAAGTAAGTGCAAGCTGAGGTTGACATTTAAGTTTTAAAACTTTCACAACATCCTGAAAATAGTCATATTCACATCCTACATCAACTTCTCTGGAAACAATTAATTTTGAGTATAATGTTCCAGTTTTCTATTGTTCCATGTGTGTATGGATGTCATGTGTTCGTCATCATCAGCTTTGCTTTGCAACCCTTTGAACTGTATCTGAAATCACATACTTGCATATTCAAAGTTAGTATTTTAGTGCATCAATTCTTAGTATGTAAATGTAGTGCTCCATATACACTCAATTGTCACTAAAACACCCACAAAACTGAGTATGTATCGATGGACACTTTCTACACTAAACGGCCACCATATATATATATAATATATTCATATACTTAGTTATTTTCAGCAGCAGTAGGTTGATGACACGTCGTCGCTGCTGATACTGGCGTAAATATCTCGTCAATATTTACTTTCTCATATTTCTTGATCCAAACCAAACGTGCTGCCAGCAGGTGTCGCTAGTGTTCCTACAGCTGGTTGAAATCATGATCAAGACAAACTATCTGTGGAGGATTAGTTACTAGTTAGTACGTACACTATCCTGATGCACACTAACTTCTAGTATACTAAGAGAAGTATGCGATTTGACACACACAGCACTGGATTAAGAACCTGAAGTTACAGAGTTGTGTGTCGGATCAACTTCACTCCCACACTAGTCAATTTGTTTCCTTCCTGGTATGAGCTTGATATTCTTTTTTCTGATGAACTTTCTTTTCTGCCTCAGTCTCTAAACTGTATCTTCCATAGATGTGTGTATATCATCTGTATCTGTGTTCTCACTGTTTGTTGTTTGTTTAGACGTCCACCAGTTTTATACTCGTCCTTCTACTCGCGGTTTGTTGACTTTTTACTTACTGTGCGAGAACCACACCATGAGAAGATTTGAAACCATCTTCCGAACACAAAACGTTCAACAAGTCCCAGAACAAACCAACCTCAAGCCACTGAGAGGTAAGTGTGTGTATCATCACCTGAGCTGGTCCACGTCACACACACACTTCGTCGTCAGGGTCTATAAAAGTTCCTCGACAGATGTGAGCTCCAAGAACTGCTGACGCTGGCGATTGAACCGTCAACTTCAGAGTGTTAATTATTCCTAAGATGTTTCACGTCACATTTGATCTGAGCTCAGAGTGATCAGCAGCAGGACGACGTGTTAAACATCCCTGATGGCGTCACTGCTGAGGAGACGTGGCTGGAGTCGAGGGCGTCTTCCTGGGGTTCAGTTCGCTGGAGTTTCATCACAGGAGACCAAGACCTTGAAGGAAGAACATTTCTTACGTTTGCTCGGGACAAAAGATTGAGTCTGTCCCTCGACAACTCTCACCTGCAACAACATTTTATAAGGAAAAAAGGAGCTAAATTATACATTTAGTTATATATTTAACCCTTGTGTTGTGTCAGGGTCAAGGTGACTCAAAGGCCTGAAAACAAATGTCTTTGTGGTATCCCTTGTTATCAAGTCCACCTCTTGTTCAGGTTGCAAAGGACAAGGAAAACTCAAATGTTCCACTCAATCACTCTTATTTTTTCTTTCGGCTTCTTAGTATTTAGATTGTAAACTTTTAAAGACAGACAAACAACAAATATTTCAATAATCCATTTAAATTAAACATTTTTAATGAATTTTAACTGAATTTTTTTACATTTAAACAGTCTAAATTCATTTTAAAATTAACTTAAACATTCAAACATTTTGAATTCATTCAAACAATTAAACATTTGAAATTAACTATTTTTAAAACATTTAAACTTATTTTAATTTATTTAAACATTCAAATATTTTAAATTCATTTAAACATTTTAATCAAATATATTAAATGAAATAATAAGCACTAAATCTAAATTCATGAATTTTCCAAAACTTTTTAGTAAAGCTCTGATATGTAATTTTGTACCATTCTTTTGAATCTTTTACCTTTAAATTTTCAAATTAAATATAAATATATAGTTATTTTAGTAAACTCATTAATCACAAAATCAATATAGTAAACGCTGCAATGTGTTCATTAACTAATATTTACAGCAGTTTAACATAAACTTGAACATTTCAGAAACATTTCAAACACAATGAAAGTAAATCAAACATTTCACCGACCATTGGTGTCTTTGAACTGAACCTGTTGTGAACCTGGAGCGTCTTCTCTGACTGACTGAGGACCTCCATGAGGTCAAAGTTCACAGCTGCTGCTCATTAGTGCCAATGACTGAAGCAGCTGGTTTGCTGCTGTTGTGCATTCTGGGAAGTGTGGTTTCTTTGACACATTCTGAGATTCAGCAGAACGCTTGTGTTATCTCAGGGTCAAGGTGACCCGAGATCACACAAGATAATTCCTTGTGTTTTCTCAGGGTCAAGAAGACAAGAAGGCCCGAAAATAAATAAGTTTGTGGTACCCCATGTGTTGCCTCTGGGTCAAAGCTCCCACAATACATATGCAGTGGTGGGGGTCGTTCGTCTGTCTGGTTCTCTTGGATCTGTCCTCAGCCTTTGACACAGTTGATCACCAGATCCTGCTGAGAAGACTAAGGGATGAAGTGGGACTGTCTGGGTCTGTGTTAGAATGGTTCTCATCTTACCTTTCTGGGCGCAGTTTTAGTGTATCTGCCAATCAAATGAGGTCTGAATCGGCAGATCTGTTGTGTGGAGTCCCTCAAGGTTCTGTTCTGGGTCCTTTATTGTTTTTGCTGTACTTGATTCCCCTCGGTAAAATCATTCAGAGATTTCAAGATGTTTCTTATCACATTTTTGCTGATGACATCCAGCTCTACTGCTCTTTTGACCCAACTGAGCCCCAGAGGCTGAACAGCTTAGTCAATTTGCTAGAAATCAAACAATGGCTGAGTGAAAACACTTTACAGCTAAATGTGGACAAAACTGAAACTCTGGTGATTGCTCCTGATGATAAGGTTCCAGGGTTGAGTCAGTACTTGGGTGACTTCAGTCTGTCAAACTGAGCCTGAGAAACCTGGGTGTTGTATTTGATAAAGACATGTCTCTAGTTCAACACTGAAGAAAACTGACCAGAAACTGTTTCCTTCAACTGAGAAAAATCTCTAAACTTAGGAAAATGTTGTCGGAACATGATCTGGATCTTATAATCCATGCGTTTGTTTCTTCTCGTCTGGACTATTGTAACAGTTTGTTTTCATGTCTTAACAAGAAGGATCTTCTCGTCTGCAGTTGATTCAGAACTCTGCAGCCAGAATTCTGAGCCGCTCTAGTAGAAGAACTCACATTTCTCCGGTCCTTAAAACTCTTCACTGGCTTCCAGTTTCTTTCAGGATCAACTTTAAAATACTGGTTCTTACTTTCAGATCTATTCATGGTCAGACCTTCCATCAGTGATCTGATCCAGCCTTACACCCCAGCTCGGGCTCTGAGGTCTGTGGATCAGAATCTACTTATGGTTCCACGCACACGGTTCAGGACCAGAGGAGAGAAATCTTTTCAGGCTGTTGCTCCTAAGCTTTGGAACGATCTTCCTCTCTTTGCGCTTGATGGATCTACTGACTCCTTTAAGAAACATCTTAAGACGTTTCTATTTGTTCAGGCTTTTCCTTGAATTTTCTGGAACTCCTGTGTTGTTCTCAGTATTATCTTGATCTTTAAAGTATGTACATTTTTGAGTATTGTTTTGATTGTTTAAGCGCTTTGTGATCCTAGTCTCGAAAAGCGCTATATAAATAAATATTACTTTCTTACTTACTTACCCAGAGACAAGACAAGGGATACCACAAACACATTGGTTTTCGGGCCTTTGGATCTTCTTGACCCAGAGACAACACAAGGGATACCACAAACACATTGGTTTTCGGGCCTTCGGATCTTCTTGACCCAGGGGCAACACAAGGGATACCACAAACACATTGGTTTTCGGGCCTTCGGATCTTCTTGACCCAGAGGCAACACAAGGGATACCACAAACACATTTATTTTAGCGCCTTCGGGTCAGCTTGACCCAGAGACAACACAAGGGATACCACTAACACATTGGTTTTCGGGCCTTTAAATCTTCTTGACCCAGAGGCAAAGCAAGGGATACCACAAACACATTGGTTTTCGGGCCTTCTGGTTACCTTGATATAAATTGAATATTCTTTTGCCATTTCCAGTATAAATTACTGCTTTAATTATTATTAATTTGAACATCGTCACTTTGGAAGAGTTTGAAAGTGCACACACTCATCTCACACACTCATCTCACACACTCATCTGACACACTCATCTCACACACTCATCTGACACACTCATCTCGCACACACACACACACACACACACTCTCACAAACGTTTCCTCCAGACACTCTCTTCTCGTCGCCGTGTTTTTCGCGTGAGTTCTATAAAAGAAAAGTGAGACTTAAGGGCATCGAGGTGAAGCGAGAAACCAATTTCCACTTTTGCAGCCGTGGATGACTTTTCTTCCCACCGGAGACGAGCAGGTCGTCTGTCCGGCGCACGAGGGTTCGAGTCCCTTTTCTCTCTTCATCTACATAAACGCTCTGCAAAATGCAAATCGTCTGGACGGTCGGTCCGACCACAGTTATTCAGAGGTCGTGACGGAGCCGAAGCTTCTTCACGGATCAAACATCTGAGCCGATGGACGTCGAGAACATGCGACGACAGTCGCGCGTCTCTTCTCGTGTCCACCAGGAGGCGAAGGACCTTCTTCTTCTTCTTCGTTCACGCTCCGGGCTGGTCTCGCTCCATCAAATGAGAAACTGTTTCCGTGCCAGATGGTTTGTGAGTCGTGTTGTGTGTATTCATTCCATCCAGCTTCACCTGTCAGCTGCAGGACGGCTTTGCCAACTTTCTCGCCACGAAATCAGTGACACCATCGCAGCTGTGCCGCTGCTTTACAAACGTTCAGCGCACAATCACATTGTTATTCCGCTGCGGGAGCAACGTTTTTTTTGGTTCAATCTTTTATCGTTTGATCGTGTGGTTTAACCAGATATTTCTTTCGTTTCTCTGAGATGTTCAGTCTTCATCTGGACCCGGAACCACTTTTTTCCTGTCAGTCAGTTTGTGTGATGATCCTGACGTGTCTTTTTAATTATTATTTCGTGGTTGTTTTGTCACCGTGACATGTCCTGGGGGCGCCAATAAAAAAGGGCCTAATGTGACGAATGTCAAATGCTTCTGTCGCTGCTTGTAACACTGCCATCTAGTGGCTGTTATGTGAGTCGCTGGGGCTTCTGTGAAACTCAGTTGCAGATTCAGTTGTAAGGGATAAATGTAACTTCTAAATAACAGAATTATTAGTTTTGTATTTCTGATTTGCATATATAGATAAATATTTTTGACATGACCAAATATATAAATAAAGGTTGATAAAATATGTACTAAAACAAATATATTGTTACAGGCCTAGTGTCCAAAACCAGTTTAACTTTTTTTTAAATCGTTTCTTACTTCTTTTTTTTCAATTGTTGTGACACCAAAACAAATTCATTTTAATGTCTATTTGTAGAGCACCTTTCTAGACCAGGGTCACAAGGTGCTTTGACAGTCATGCATTCCCCCATTCACAGACACAATCACATACTGGTGGCAGTAGGCTGCAACACATGGAGGAGCAATTAGTCTAAAGTGTCTTGCTCAGGGACACAATGCCACAAACTTGTCTGGAGCTGGGATTGAACCCGCAACCTGTTGGACTGCAAGCAACCGCTCTACCATCCGAGCTATGACGACTTTTTTAGCATTTACATTAAATCACAGGTGTCATGTGATTTGAGCAGCTGACCAAGGATCAAAGGTTGAAACCACACGTGTCAATGTGTCATACTTGATATAATTCCCCAGGGAGAGAATTTTTCTTTATTCCGACATATGAGGTGAACGACCCCCATAGATAACACAAGGGATACCACAAACCCTTTTGTTTTCAGGCCTTCGGGTCACCTTGAACCTGAGGTAACACAAGGGATACAGCAAACACGTTTGTTTTCGGGCCTTTGGGTCTTCTTGACCCTGAGAAAACACAAGGGATACCTAAAACAGATTTCTTTTCGGGTCTTCGGGGCCGCATTGACCCTGAGAAAACACAAGGGATAACACAAACACTTTAGTTTTCAGGCCTTCAGGCCTTCTTGACACTGAGAAAACACAAGGGATACCAAAAACCCTTTTGTTTTCAGGCCTTCGGGTCACCTTGAACCTGAGGTAACACAAGGGATACAACAAACACGTTTGTTTTCGGGCCTTTGGGTCTTCTTGACCCTGAGAAAACACAAGGGATACCTAAAACAGATTTCTTTTCGGGTCTTCGGGCCGCATTGACCCTGAGAAAACACAAGGGATAACACAAACACTTTAGTTTTCAGGCCTTCAGGCCTTCTTGACCCTGAGAAAACACAAGGGATACCACAAACACATTTGTTTTCAGGCCTTATAGATCACCTTGACCCTTAGATAACACAAGGGATACCTAAAACACATTTCTTTTCGGGCCCTAGGGACGCATTGACCCTGAGAAAACTCAGGGGATACCACAAACACATTTATTTAAGGGCCTTAGGGTCTTCTGACCCTGAGATAACACAAGTGATATCACAAACACATTTGTTTTTATTTGGCCATATGTTCAAAACAAGTTGTTCGTCTGGCAGGAAGCCCCTGTTGCTGCTCAGCAGTGAATGAAGTGATCGCGTCACGTCGTCTCCTCTGAAGGATTCCACGCTCGTCCGGTCGGGAACAGAGTTTGTGTCGGCGCCGCTACTTCCTGGCAGGTGGAGAAAGTAAAGACGACATCTTGAATATTGCTGCAGGAAAACTGCTGAGACTTGGAGAAATGGCGTGAAAATGCAAACTCAACGAGTCGTGAGGCTGTCAGAGTCGAAGAGGTTCTCGTTCAGGTCCTTCCACCCGGATTCACTCCTTGAAACCGAGTCAACGACTGAACATTGAGAACGTGTTGCTGGTTTGTTCACAAATCATGTCGATAATTAGTGTTTCTATTTTCAACCGCTCGTTTACGGGGAGAAAAACAATCCCTCGAAGGGTTAAAAACGATCGCCTGCTTTACGCTCATAAACACGTCGGATGAGGAAGTGCCTGGAGTTGTGAAAACCTCCCTCAGAGCCCTGGAAACAAAAGACTCAAATTAAGAAAAGTTAATTAATTTTGCGTCACGAAAACGGACGCCGTGTACCGTGGGAGTGGATGGCGATGCTAGCAGGAGAGGTTATCTTATCCTGTACGTTGTTTCCGTGGAGGCTTTCGCTTCCTTGCTGCCATGGCAACGACGAAAAAAGGTTCAATTCCCACCTCTGCGTTTTGTCCCCTTTTTTCCCAGGGAAACCATTAGAGCATCAATCCTGGGAACCCCCTCCGGGCTCATATCTGCGACTCATCTCGCGTCAATATTTACAGAGTCGCTCGTAGACTCGTGCAGGTGATAGTGTGTTACTGGCACAGCTTAACACACACACACACACACACACACACACACACACACACACACACACACACACACACACACACACACACACACACACACACACACACACACACACACACACACACACACACACACACACACACACACACACGGATGCGCCGGGCGGCGTGAAAAAGCCGTTCCGTCTAAATGAGAGCAATTCAACTAACGGTCTCTGCTGACGGCGTCTCAGCGTCGACCGGCGTCGGTGTGTGTGTGTGTGTGTGTGTGTGTGTGTGTGTGTGTGTGTGTGTGTGTGTGTGTGTGTGTGTGTGTGTGTGTGTGTGTGTGTGTGTGTGTGTGTGTGTGTGTGTGTGTGTGTGTGTGTGTGTGTGTGCTGGACTGATGGCTCGCCGTCCCTTCAGGTAATCTCATGGTTGAGGAGAGAGGATGATACCAAAGAAGAGAGAGAATGAAAGAATGATACCAAAGAAGAGAGAGAATGAGAGAATGATACCAAAGAAGAGAGAGAATTATACCAAAGAAGAGAGAGAATGAAAGAATGATGCCAAAGAAGAGAGAGAACAAGAGAATGATACCAAAGAAGAGAGAGAATGAAAGAATGATGCCAAAGAAGAGAGAGAACAAGAGAATGATACCAAAGAAGAGAGAGAATGAAAGGATGATACTAGAGAAGAGAGAGAGAATGATACCAAAGAAGAGAGAGAATGATACCAAAGAAGAGAGAATGAGAGAAGGATACCAAAGAAGAGAGACAATGATACCAAAGAAGAGAGAGAATGAGAGAGTGATACCAAAGAAGAGAGAGAATGATACCAAAGAAGAGAGAGAATGAAAGGATGATACTAGAGAAGAGAGAGAGAATGATACCAAAGAAGAGAGAGAATGATACCAAAGAAGAGAGAATGAGAGAAGGATACCAAAGAAGAGAGACAATGATACCAAAGAAGAGAGAGAATGAGAGAGTGATACCAAAGAAGAGAGAGAATGATACCAAAGAAGAGAGAGAATGATACCAAAGAAGAGAGAGAATGATACCAAAGGAGAGAGAAAATGATACCAAAGAAGAGAGAGAATGAAATATTATCTTGGTGTGTTCTTGTTGTGGAGTCTGATGGCAGCAGGGAGGAAGGACCTGCGGTACCTCTCCCTCACACACCTGGGATGGAGCATCCTATCACTGATGAGAGAATGATACCAAAGAAGAGAGAGAATGATACCAAAGAAGAGAGAGAGTGATACCAAAGAAGAGAGAGAATGAGAGAGTGATACCAAAGAAAAGAGAGAATGATACCAAAGAAGAGAGAGAATGAGAGAGTGATACCAAAGAAAAGAGAGAATGATACCAAAGAAGAGAGAGAATGATACCAAAGATATTACATGAAATAAATGAAGGCGTCAGTAGAACCTCACCCTCCACACACCCCTCGCTCCCCCACTGCAATAATGAGGTGACAAATGTAAAGACAATAAATATGTAAACACCTACAGAACAGATGGAAATACTTTCTCTCCTCCTACACTCGTCCAACATCGTCACACGCTTTTCTTTTTCATTCCTTTCTTGAGTTGATGTTTTTTTTTACAAGTTAGAAGTTGGTTTAGAAACTTCTTGACTTATGAGTATGAAAGTAAGTCATTCTTTTTGAAGATCTTTCTTAGACCAGGGAGCGATTTAAAAATGAAGACAGTACACAGTTAAAATATATACTTTAAAAGATCAACATAAGATAAACACAGCAGCAACAAGAAAGTTAAGATCGGAGAAATGTGAGTTCTTCTACTAGAGCAGCCAGTGAAGAGTTTGAAGGAGAAATGTGAGTTCTTCTACTAGAGCAGCCAGTGAAGAGTTTGAAGGAGAAATGTGAGTTCTTCTACTAGAGCGGCTCAGAATTCTGGTTTTGTATGAACTGCAGGCGAGAAGATCCTTCTGGTTTAGACACAAACTAAACTTTCACACTTTAAATACACTGAAAGAAAAACCTGTTTGGTATTAATTAAGTATATTATGCCAAGTTTTTGCATTGCAGTAATAATTATAAATTATTATTTTAAAAACAACTAATGTAATTTAATTATTTGTAAAAATTTGCCATAATATATTTTAAATGTAATTAAAACCCAACTTTTTTTTTCTTTTTTTTTTTTAATTTTAAAAATATTTAGTGTAAACAATTCAATGTTAAAACCTTTTTAAAGCAGTGTTTTTGCAACACATGATGGTTTAATGTTGTCTTTATTCAAATAGACTAATAATATCTCCAGAGGATCAATATATTTTATCCATCCATCCATCCATCCATCCATCCATCCATCCATCCATCCATCCATCCATCTATCTATCCATCAATCCATCCATCCATCCATCCATCCATCCATCCATCCATCCATCCATCCATCCATAGAAGAAAGAAGAGAGAGAATGAAAATAATGATACCAAAGAAGAGAGAGAATGATACCAAAGAAGAGAGAGAATGAAAGAATGATACCAAAGAAGAGAGGAAAGATACCAAAGAAGAGAGAGAATGAGAGAATGATACCAAAGAAGAGAGAGAATGATACCAAAGAAGAGAGAGAATGAAAATAATGATACCAAAGAAGAGAGAGAAAGATACCAAAGAAGAGAGAGAATGAGAGAATGATACCAAAGAAGAGAGAGAATGATACCAAAGAAGAGAGAGAATGAAAATAATGATACCAAAGAAGAGAGAGAATGATACCAAAGAAGAGAGAGAATGAAAGAATGATACCAAAGAAGAGAGAGAATAAGAGAGTGATACCAAAGAAGAGAGAGAATGATACCCATCCATCCATCCATCCATCCATCCATCCATCCATCCATCCATCCATCCATCCATCCATCCATCCATCCATCCATCCATCCATCCATCATCCATCCATCCAATCGATATATCCATCCATCCATCCATCCATCCATCCATCCAATCCATCATCCATCATCCATCATCCATCATCCATCATCCATCATCCATCATCCATCATCCATCATCCATCATCCATCATCCATCCAATCCATATATATATCCATCCATCCATCCATCCATCCATCCATCCATCCAATCCATATATCTATCCATCCATCCATCCATCCATCCATCCAATCCATCCATCCATCCATCCATCCATTCATCCATCCATCATCCGTCCATCCAATCCATATATCTATCCATCCATCTATCCATCCATCCAATCCATCCATCCATCCATCCATCCATCCATCCATCCATCTATCCATCCATCCATCCATCCATCCATCCATCCATCCATCCATCCAATCCATCCATCCATCCAATCCATATATCTATCCATCCATCCATCCATCCATCCATCCATCTATCAATCCATCATGCATCCATCCATCCATCCATCCATCCATCCATCCATCCATCCATCCATCCATGCATCCATCTATCTATCCATCCATCCATCCATCCAATCCATCCATCCATCATCCATCATCCATCATCCATCATCCATCATCCATCATCCATCATCCATCATCCATCATCCATCATCCATCATCCATCATCCAATCCATATATCTATCCATCCATCCATCCATCCATCCATCCAATCCATATATCTATCCATCCATCCATCCATCCATCCATCCATCCAATCCATCCATCCATCCATCCATTATCCATCCATCCATCCATCCATCCATCCATCCATCCATCCATCCAATCCATATATCTATCCATCCATCCATCCATTCATCCATCCATCCAATCTATATATATATCCATCCATCCATCCATCCATCCATCCATCCATCCATCCATCCATCCAATCCATATATCTATCCATCCATCCATCCATCCATCCATCCATCCATTCATCCATCCAATCCATCCATCCATCCATCCATTCATCCATCCATCATCCATCCATCCAATCCATATATCTATCCATCCATCCATCCATCCATCCAATCCATCCATCCATCCATCCATCCATCCATCCATCCATCCATCCATCCAATCCATCCATCCATCCATCCAATCCATATATCTATCCATCCATCCATCCATCCATCCATCCATCCATCCATCCATCCATCCATCTATCAATCCATCATGCATCCATCCATCCATCCATCCATCCATCCATCCATCCATCCATCCATCCATCCATGCATCCATCTATCCATCCATCCATCCATCCATCATCCATCCAATCCATCCATCCATCCATCATCCATCATCCATCATCCATCATCCATCATCCATCATCCATCATCCATCCATCCAATCCATATATCTATCCATCCATCCATCCATCCATCCAATCCATATATCTATCCATCCATCCATCCATCCATCCATCCATCCATCCATCCATCCATCCATCCATCCATCCAATCCATCCATCCATCCATCCATTATCCATCCATCCATCCATCCATCCATCCAATCCATATATCTATCCATCCATCCATCCATTCATCCATCCATCCAATCCATATATCTATCTATCCATCCATCCATCCAATCCATCCATCCAATCCATCTATCAATCCATCATGCATCCATCCATCCATCCATCCATCCATCCATCCATCCATCCATCCATCCATCCATCCATCCATCCATCCATCCATCCATCCATCCATCCATCCATCCATCCATCCATCCATCCATCCAATCCATATATCTATCCATCCATCCATCCATCCAATCCATATATCTATCCATCCATCCATCCATCCATCCATCCATCCATCCATCCATCCATCCATCCATCCATCCATCCATCCATCCATCCATCCATCCATCCATGCATCCATCCATCCATCCATCCATCCATCCATCCATCCATCCATCCATCCATCCATCCATCCATCCAATATAAACCAGTATTACAAGCAAAAATGCCGCCTCAGCAAGAACCAGGTTTTTCTCTGCAACACGATTATACTCGTAGAGTTTGTGTTTTATTTATTTACGGATAAGGAACAGGATTTTTTGTGTGAACCTAAGACCGTTGAGGGAAAGTGACTGATTTAAGTACGGTTAGTTCGGTGATCACTGCTTCAGAGAAACTTACTCTGAAGTCAAGCTGGAGAAAAAAACAACTTTACAATCAGAAAGACGAGCAGAAATGTGGATTATTTCATCAATTTGGGTCAAACAACATCGTAAACGACCTACAATGGATTTGTTTGTTGTTCGTGGTCCATATAAACGCGTGTGTTCGTACAGTATGTGGCGCTGCGTTAAATGAGCACATACGCAGAAATAGCACTTTAATCTTCAGATATATTTAATAATTCATCAACACAGTTCTCCTGATAATTCCACGAAAATCATCGTCAACATGGAGCCTCCTTTCTTTTTGGTAGATTTATGCAAATGCAGGTGGAACCGGAAGAAAATCAGAGTTTTTTCTTTTCAAACACAACATCTGAAGACACGCGCGAGTAAAGAAGGCGTCGCCACCCACTGACACACGTGCGGACACACAACTGCAGGAGTGAAGGGATATCTGGAGATGTTAAATATTTAAATCCCCAATAGTTTTCACAGCTGGCGCCAGAAGATAGTCGAGTCAAACATGCTCCGTCCTCCCCCACACTCACCACTCAACATTCAAGTAAATACATTTCTTTAAACAAGGTGTTTGCATCAGCACATTTATTCACCCCCTCACACACACACACACACACACACACACACACACGCGCACACACACACACACGCACACAACAGGAGGGATGTTTACTGATACCTCTTCAATCCACTTTTCCCGAAACCCCATCAGATGTTGACGATCTTTAGTCAACGATTCAAAGCGAAGAAAAGCACATCCAGACGTTTATAGACATCATTCATGAGCAAATACATCCATAACTGCTGGAAACCTTTGTGTTTGTTTATACTATGGTATAGTATTGAGTATTTATAGTAGAGAATCTCATGACGAATAAATACAAGTAAGTCATTATTATTTGTAAAGATCTTTCTCAGACCAGGGTCACAAAGAGCTTGAACAATCAAAACAATACACAGTTAAAATACATACTTTAAAAGATCAACATAATACAAACACAGCAGCAACAAAAAAGTTAAGGAAAAAAATAAATAAAAGTGTCTTGAGATGTTTCTTGAAGCTGAAAGTACCCTAGTGACCCCCCCTGCTATAGATTTATTATTGCCTAAAATTATTTTTGCAGTCTCTTACTTAAAGATTTTAAGTTTTGTTTTCTGGAGCATCCTTGAATCTATTATCACAAACCAAAAGACATATTATTATTTAAGTGAAAATAAATTGCGATAAAGTATATTGTAAAATGTTTGATCAACACCTAAGAAAAGAACACTTTATGGGATTTTCCTGGAGATTTATTGAAGCGTAAAGTAGTTATCTGGGTGTTTTTGGAGAAATTTACAAGTTCCCATTTATTTTAACTGACAAAATATGTCTTCAATTTTGACGATTTGAACACTTTGTTTTTTAACATCTGTTAGACCAAACTATTTTTAATTTCCAATTGTTTTTGCGTTTATTTTAACTAACTCAATTCATCAAATGGACAAGATGGATTAAACTATTGATAAGACTGCCATTTTGTTTTGATACTCGATAAAATATATGCTTAAAAGATCAAGACAACACAGAAAGACAGAAGTCTCAGAAAATTTAGGAAAAAGCTCAAATAAAAGTGTCTTGAGATGTTTCTTGAAGGAGTCAGTAGATCATCAAACACAGATGTTTCTTGAAGGAGTCAGTAGATCATCAAACACACATGTTTCTTGAAGGAGTCAGTAGATCATCAAACACAGATGTTTGTTGAAGGAGTCAGTAGATCATCAAACACAGATGTTTGTTGAAGGAGTCAATAGATCATCAAACACAGATGTTTCTTGAAGGAGTCAGTAGATCATCAAACACAGATGTTTCTTGAAGGAGTCAGTAGATCATCAAACACAGATGTTTCTTGAAGGAGTCAGTAGATCATCAAACACAGATGTTTCTTGAAGGAGTCAGTAGATCATCAAACACAGATGTTTCTTGAAGGAGTCAGTAGATCATCAAACACAGAGATGTTTCTTGAAGGAGTCAGTAGATCATCAAACACAGATGTTTCTTGAAGGAGTCAGTAGATCATCAAACACAGATGTTTCTTGAAGGAGTCAGTAGATCATCAAACACAGATGTTTCTTGAAGGAGTCAGTAGATCATCAAACACAGATGTTTCTTGAAGGAGTCAGTAGATCATCAAACACAGATGTTTCTTGAAGGAGTCAGTAGATCATCAAACACAGATGTTTCTTGAAGGAGTCAGTAGATCATCAAACACAGATGTTTCTTGAAGGAGTCAGTAGATCATCAAACACAGATGTTTCTTGAATGAGTCAGTAGATCATCAAACACAGATGTTTCTTGAAGGAGTCAGTAGATCATCAAACACAGATGTTTCTTGAAGGAGTCAGTAGATCATCAAACACAGATGTTTCTTGAAGGAGTCAGTAGATCATCAAACACAGATGTTTCTTGAAGGAGTCAGTAGATCATCAAACACAGATGTTTCTTGAAGGAGTCAGTAGATCATCAAACACAGATGTTTCTTGAAGGAGTCAGTAGATCATCAAACACAGATGTTTCTTGAAGGAGTCAGTAGATCATCAAACACAGATGTTTCTTGAAGGAGTCAGTAGATCATCAAACACAGGTGTTTCTTGAAGGAGTCAGTAGATCATCAAACACAGATGTTTCTTAAAGGAGTCAGTAGATCATCAAACACAGATGTTTCTTGAAGGAGTCAGTAGATCATCAAACACAGATGTTTCTTGAAGGAGTCAGTAGATCATCAAACACAGATGTTTCTTGAAGGAGTCAGTAGATCATCAAACACAGGTGTTTCTTGAAGGAGTCAGTAGATCATCAAACACAGATGTTTCTTGAAGGAGTCAGTAGATCATCAAACACAGATGTTTCTTGAAGGATTCAGTAGATCATCAAACACAGATGTTTCTTGAAGGAGTCAGTAGATCATCAAACACAGATGTTTCTTGAAGGAGTCAGTAGATCATCAAAAACAGATGTTTCTTGAAGGAGTCAGTAGATCATCAAACACAGATGTTTCTTGAAGGAGTCAGTAGATCATCAAACACAGATGTTTCTTGAAGGAGTCAGTAGATCATCAAACACAGATGTTTCTTGAAGGATTCAGTAGATCATCAAACACAGATGTTTCTCGAAGGAGTCAGTAGATCATCAAACACAGAGATGTTTCTTGAAGGAGTCAGTAGATCATCAAACACAGATGTTTCTCGAAGGAGTCAGTAGATCATCAAACACAGAGATGTTTCTTGAAGGAGTCAGTAGATCATCAAACACAGATGTTTCTTGAAGGAGTCAGTAGATCATCAAACACAGATGTTTCTTGAAGGAGTCAGTAGATCATCAAACACAGATTTTTCTTGAAGGAGTCAGTAGATCATCAAACACAGATGTTTCTCGAAGGAGTCAGTAGATCATCAAACACAGAGATGTTTCTTGAAGGAGTCAGTAGATCATCAAACACAGATGTTTCTTGAAGGAGTCAGTAGATCATCAAACACAGATGTTTCTTGAAGGAGTCAGTAGATCATCAAACACAGATGTTTCTTGAAGGAGTCAGTAGATCATCAAACACAGATGTTTCTTGAAGGAGTCAGTAGATCATCAAACACAGATGTTTCTTGAATGAGTCAGTAGATCATCAAACACAGATGTTTCTTGAAGGAGTCAGTAGATCATCAAACACAGATGTTTCTTGAAGGAGTCACTAGATCATCAAACACAGAGATGTTTCTTGAAGGAGTCAGTAGATCATCAAACACAGATGTTTCTTGAAGGAGTCAGTAGATCATCAAACACAGATGTTTCTTGAAGGAGTCAGTAGATCATCAAACACAGATGTTTCTTGAAGGAGTCAGTAGATCATCAAACACAGATGTTTCTTGAAGGAGTCAGTAGATCATCAAACACAGATGTTTCTTGAAGGAGTCAGTAGATCATCAAACACAGAGATGTTTCTTGAAGGAGTCAGTAGATCATCAAACACAGATGTTTCTTGAAGGAGTCAGTAGATCATCAAACACAGATGTTTCTTGAAGGAGTCAGTAGATCATCAAACACAGAGATGTTTCTTGAAGGAGTCAGTAGATCATCAAACACAGAGATGGTTCCAAAGCTTAGGAGCAACAGTCTGGAAGGATTTCTCTCCTCTGGTCCTGAAGTTCAGGAACCATCAGTAGATTCTGATCCACAGACCTCAGAGCCCGAGCTGGGGTTTAAGTCTGGATCAGATCACTGATGGAAGGTCTGACCATGAATAGATCTGAAAGTAAGAACCAGAATTTTAAAATGATCCTGAAAGAAACTGGAAGCCAGTGAAGAGTTTCAAGGATCGGAGAAATGTGAGTTCTTCTACTAGAGCATTGAAAATGTTGAATGAAAGTATAAAAACGAATGAACACCTTATCAAGTTATATTCATTATTTTATTCAGTTTTGGGTTCAATACATTTTAATTATGTACAGTAAAAACATGGAAGACACGTTTATTTCCTTTTATTTTAATAACAAAAGTATCAAACGAATACACATTTTTTGCCTGACACCAGTTTGTTCTGTTTTCGGGATCAACAATAACATTAATTTATCAAAACTTGATAAAATATAAGTTTATTTTTTGTGTTTTGTCGCAAAACAAGGAAGAAATATATTTTTAACAAAGTAAAACAACTTCCAAGAGTGGATATGTATTTGCTCACAGTAGTTGTTGGAGTAGATTCTCTAGTTCTGAGTAAAAGCGATGAATAAACCGACCGTCGAACCACGGCTCGCGTCGACGCATCCATCAACGATTTAAAGGAATTAAAATCCCGCTGACTCGGCCATATCTCACACGGTCTCTTTGTTCAATAAACATAATCACGTATATTTCACCTGGAGATTCAGCTTCACTCTCCGCAGGCGTGACTTTCTGAGCACTTCACTCATATATCTTTTTTTTTTTTTACTCCGACTCGTTTCTGCCGCTTCAGCCGAATGTGATTCCGAACCACTGTCGTGGAAAGTGATGACACAGAGACTCGCACAGGAAGACGTGGAGATGCTGATGGACATCGAGTCAGACGAGCCGAAAACCTCAACCTATTATTATTGTTCTCGTTATTACCTTGTTTTGTTTCATAATAAAGATTTGATTTGTTTATACCACAAAAAAAAAAACACTAGACCACTTTTAAAATGACTAAACCTTTTTTTATTTCTGCACACAAACACTTATATATCATAAATTAGCATTAATTATTTTTTTTAATTTGTCAAATGTTATAGAGACTCGACTGTATTTTCTGCACCTGAAGTTCCAGATGAAGTTTGAGTCGCATGTTGAGAAAAAACGCACAATGTCTCAGTGTGAGACTCAATTTCCTGCTCAGGTCCTGCCGCTTTGTGACGCACATGCACCAGTGGAACATTGGATGACTGACCTTACAACCACGTGTGCGTCCCAGTTAGCCAGGGTGAGCAACTCAGTCTCCTACCTTAGCTGAGTTGATGTCATTCTCCATCACTTCCACTAGGGGTGTTTAGGGTTAAAAAAAAATGGATTAGATTGAAATGTTTTTTTTTGTATTGATGTTTGACAGCACTGTTTAATTTATTATAGTTTTTATTTCAGTAAAGTGTTAAAAAAATAATTAAATAATAAAAAATATATATATTTTTTTATTATTAACAATTAACGTGGTTTGTTTTTGTGTTGCAGTTGAACTTTCGGCCACTAGATGGGAGCAGACAATACGTCTGCAGCTAAGGGAAATAAATCCCACGAAATACCAGTGATGACTGAGGACAAGAGGATACAGTTAACTCAAGTAGCTTTGAAAAGTTGAAGTTTGGACATAATTGATTTTTTTTTAAATGAAGACAGTTACGACTTAATAAGTCGCAATATATCGTGTTCGTGATATGTATCGTATCGCCAGATTCAGTCATGTCTGATTTTGTTTTGAAACTTGTTTTGTTTTGTCCTTCATGAGTTCTACGGCGCCTGTTGCTCTGACGGCAGCTGCAGCTCGTCATGCAATCACCACCTCAGCAGCAGAGCTTGAAGCCACCTCTCCTGTAGCAACAGGCGCCAGATTATAATCGTCACTCCCTGATATGTACGTCCAGTACACTCTTGGATTTGAAGTGAACTCAAATCTCTTTCCTGTCTAATGAGTTCTGCTGATCAATTTGAGGATATATCTTCAGATTACATTTTTTTATCTTGGGTTTTTTTTTTGGTGTTTTTGTGCTACTTGTGAGTGAGCCTACTTTTTGTCGCTTTATCCTTCTTGTGTTTTTTTTCTTATCACTGCTCTCTTTGTTTTTTCAGTCGCCTTGTGTTTTTTCTCTGCCCGCCTTTTGGTGCGTTTTGAGTTTCCTTTGGACACTGATATAAACACTTCTTTTTTTTAATTAACTATTGTGATCAAACATTTTTAGATTCTTTTCGTTTTTGCCTGTTGTTTGTGTTGTTTGCTTCTGCACTTCCAGCTCTAGTCGTAACCTCACAGATTCTTGCAGCACAAAAACCTACTTCCTCTTAATATACAGTAGCATAGAGTTCATTGAAAGACACAAAAGGTCAAACTGACAGGTGTCAAGATTTTATTGAAGTCAAATAAAAACCTTCGACTTTATTAACAAAAGAGAGAACGCGAAGTTCACCGTGTGTTTAACCGAGGTCTGATAATGTGGAACTCACTGTTCCCTGAAGTGATGAAAACAGACGGGGAGAGAGATTCTGTCCAGGACTCTGGGAAATGAAGAATTGATGTGGATTCGCTCGGCTCTGGTTTGTTAAAATATTACCTTTAATTGTTTCTCCATCATGGTGATGGGCTCGTAGAGCAGAGCGGTCGATCGGTGGCCATTTGAACCCACTGAAGATTGTCACCACTATTAAAAAGCTGTCTTGACAGTAATGGACACCATTATAAACCACTTCTTAAAAAACAAAAGACCAAACCATTAGAAACCACCTACGAGTTACACGCTGGAAGTGCCTAATGGACTGAGACCGCTTTTAGTGGTTTTTACTCTTTGGTAACTATGGCAATCCCAGAGGGTCATGAAAGTTAATGTTTTTTTTTTCCTCCATCACGGTACAACATTTCATTATGACGCCACAAAAATCTCGAAAAATCAGTTTATATATTTATTATAAAATAGGTAATTCCTACTTGTTTATACTCAAAAATTAGACTTTGTAATTCAGGTAAAAACTAAATATAATAATAATGTTATTTTTGCAGGAACTAACAACAGTGAGTCAAACTATAACAGGTGGTTTGCTAACAAGCTAAAACAAATACACAGTAGTGGGAAGATACGGTAAAAAAAATCTTGTGAAAATGATCAAGTTTGTGGAGCACATGTGGTATTGGTCAAGTCCACAAGTTCAGAAGCATCAAAAGTTATTTAATCTTACAGGTTTTTTTTCAAGTAAGTAAGTAATTATTTGTAAAGATCTTTCCCAGACAAGCGTCACGAAAGGCTTTAACAATCAAAAACAATACACAGTTAAAATAAAGATGTGAGTTCTCCTACTAGAGCAGGGTTTAAGTAAGTGGCATCGTTCCATGTGATTAATAATGCAATAAACTCTAACAACTGACTATTTATTTAAGCCGCGGCTTCTCCTGACAACATGGCAGTGACAATAAAAACAGGACGAGTTTTCCCATATTAACAGAGTAATAATACACGTCTCTCAAGAGGATTTTGTCCACGACTGGGATGCAGGATTTGGCTGCGATGACGCTTTTTTGACAAATTGACAGTCTTAATAAACTTGTGATTTATTTCATAATTTTCCACTTGTCATAAGGTTAATGTGTAATCCATCAAGTCAGTAACCAGTTTTATCTCACACACACACACACACACACACACACACACACACACACACACACCTCCCGCCTCTTATTCTGTTAATGTTGTTTCACTTGTCATGTGGTTCTGCTTTTATTTTTGGTTGAATCGACTTTTATTTTGGGGGTTAATCTTTTGTAGTTGTGCTTTTGTTATTTTTTGTTTGCCCTTCAGGGTCACCTTGAGCATCAGCGATAAAACTGTTTGAAGGAACGTTAATAAATATTTAAGTGTGAATAAAACAAGTCTTACTTTCAGCATTTCCCATGAGGGGCGTCCACAGAAAGTCTCCTTTTTAAGCAGAATTGCTTCATGTAACTTGTACCCCCTTCAAGGCCAAACCCTAAAAAAACAACTGAATTTAAATGAAACGATTTAAATTGTTATTTTAAATCTATGATCCTGATTAAAGAGAAGCTGCTGTCGTCCCTACATGTAAGAATATGAAGATAAAAACTGGTCACAAGGCCTCAAAATGAGTGCAAGTCTCTCTGTGCTCAGCCAGGCATGGATCTAAAATCAGGTCAGTTATGATAAAACATTAAAAGTGTTTTGTCATTAAAGAATAATACAAGTCAAGAGTTTCCTTTGAGAACCTTCTGATAATGAAGAGAAACTATAATCTTCCCATCTTCCAAGTGGAGATAAAAACCTGGTTAAAGATATTAAAAAGTTCAAAAGTCAACGTGGACGACCAGGGTTCTGACAGAGGAGATGGTTGTGTCGTGGTCCTCTGGGACCTCCTACGCTAGAAGAGTCACCACGAGGCCCAGTGGTCTACCTTGATTTCACTCATCAATCCTCTCGCTTTCAAACCGAGCTCGGGCTCGCAGCCAATGCTAGCTGGCATTTTGTGAAAGGCCAAGTACGTTCTGAATAAATCATCGGCCGCTCACTGGATGAACCAGCAACTCGCTCTTTGTTTATTAAACCACATTTATGGCTTTAGAAGAGAGTTTGTCCAAAACCCAGAGGGTTTAAAATCCAACAGGACAAAAAAGGCACGTTAGAGTTCTAGCCTGGTCTCTGGAAGATTTACAGGAGGATTTTTGTGTCTTTAAAATTAGATTTAGAAGATAGAGATATTCTTTTTAAGTGTTTGTCATGAATGGAAACACTACACATTTTAATTTTAATGGTGTTCTGATACAGCTTCCTATTCTTTTTCCCATACTTTAGTTTTAAGATTCCCAGTCGCGTTCCAACTAGCTAACAGGCGACCAGAACCACCATGTTTTTTAGTGGAACTTCAATTAACTTTAACTTAACAAACAATGTATTCATATCTATAAATTAAAATCAATTGCCGATTTGCCATAGTGGTCTGGAATCTGACCACCCACCCAAATGTAAGTAAGTAAGTAAGTAAGTAATTTGTATTTATAGAGTGCTTTTCCAGACCAGGGTCACAAAGCGCTTAAACAATCAAAACAATACTCACTCAAATATATACTTTAAAGTTGTTTGAAGTCTTGTATGAAGCGTTCTAGAGTTGAGGTCAGGGTTATATCCTCAACAAAGCCGGTGGAACACAAATGTTCTTCACTGAACCTGATACTTGACACACGGCTACTGTTTGAACCTTTCGAACCAAGACTCGTGAAGCTTTGATTTGCACTCGTCAATGTAATTCTTGGATGCAGCTGCTTCTCTATAAAACCAATTCTATGAAGCTCTCCACGCACTGTTTGTGTGCTCAAGGCCACATAGGTTGTCTATCCTATATATCACATGTAAAAATCAACACGTTAATAGTAAGTAAAGGTTATTTTTATAGCCCATTTCATCACTTTAAGTTATTGATGAATAGTAATAGTATTATAGTCCTTGATTCATTCCAATTGAAAACATATTTTAATTAGACACTTATATACGTCATACAGAATAAACTACATTTAAAAAAAACTAAAAACCAACCTGTCGTCTGCACCAGAACAATAGAGAAACTTCTACCAAATGATCACAAACACACACAAATATACTGCAAAGAAAATATATATATTTAAAAAAAATAGTATTACTTTAAGGTGACGTCACAGTTTATTCAAGAAGAGCCTTCACACCCACACACACACACACACACACACCCACACACACACACACACACACACACACACACACACACACACACACGCCAGAGACCAGATATGACGAATGACGACACAGACCAAGATTATAATCAGAACATGAATCAACCAAATATAGTTTATCAATGTAAAGAGTTCTAAAAATAGACAAAATAGCAGCTAAAACTATGTTAATTTAAAACCAAAAAACTAAACTAAATAAAAGATAAAACGATAAATACAGTTTAAAAAAACAGCCAAATCAGAGGGAGTGCGGCGCCCCAGTGTCCCCTATGGACCAGCCACTGGGTCAGGGCTATATCCTCATTAAGCTTATGAATCCTGCTTCATGTTGTCCAACAAAGTCGAGGGCTTGGTAGAACACAAATGTTCTCCTCTTCACTGAACCTGATACTTGACACAGTGCAGCCGGCTACTGTTTTCCTGTTGAACCCAGAGTCGTGAAGCTTTGATTCGCACTCGTCAATGTATGTCTTGGATGCAGCTGCTTCTCTATAGAACCAATTCTATGAAGCTCTCCACGCACTTGTTTGTGTGCTCAAGGCCACACAGGTTGTTTCTTTTCAGCAGCACTTCACACCTCGGCTGATCTTGTGCCATCGTTTCACCTCCTGTAGCCTTCCTTCGCTGAGTCGCTGTCATTACTATTCACTTCCTCTTGTTACAGAAGCACCAGCGTTTTATTGTGGAACATATAGGAGAGAAAAACGACTGGACTTGTTGTCGAGTGACTCGTTCTGTTACAAATGTTTGCACAAACACACTTTAGACTCAAGTGTTTACTTTCAAACATCCGTGACCATGGCCTGTTTCTTCTCCTTTATGACTAGGAAACATGTAAGAGAAAACCTACCTGGTTAAGTAATAGTTACGCGTACATTTTAATAAAAGGTGTTTTACGTATCGTGTACATGTAACTATTACTCAACTTGTTAGTAGTAGGGCTTATACTCTCAGTTTATAAACCACTTTAGATGAGTATCGTTCAAACCCTTTCACAGGAATTCATTTCTTTGATTCCACAGATCTTTAGGCGTAAGAGCTTCCATTTGTCCGAAGACATCCCGGTGAAGAATGATGATAATCAGTGCCATTGATTCTCATCTCGACCTCATGCACTTCAAACGTGAAATAAACCTAAAAATGAAGCCACAAATTTAAGAAAATGAGACAAGCGCAGGTCTTTGTGGTGCTGAGTCATGACGTTTGGGGCGTCAAGAGTTCACACACACTGTGGTTCAGAAGGCAGGAGGTGGCATCGCGAGACACGAACCCATTACCACAAAAATGCACCACGGCGGAATGTCCCTTTAATACTCGCATACACACTGTCATAAACACACACATTAGAACCCACAACTCATTCCCCTTCCTGCGCCGCCTGGAACTTATCGATGGACAATCAATACGCTTTGATCGATTGACCCTATCCCCATGGCAACCGGCATTTAGTCCACTATCTTGGGCCATTCATTATAAAAACCATTAAGCCCCTATATGTATGTGTGTGTGTGTGTGTGTGTGTGTGTGTGAGGGAGAATTATGGCGACCATTAGGGAGGAAAGAGATCCAGCCGTCTGTAACCGAGCCCACAGATTCTGATCCCTGCTATGACTGCGTCCAGCCAGGAGTCACATTCATGGAGCAGGCTAATTAATTGCATTATTTCTTTGGAAAAATATTATTTAAAAAGCTGTGTAGCCGACGGATGGAACCACAGCTTCTAAAACTTTGAAATGCAAGCCAATTATTGTGGGTTTTCAAAAGAGCAAGTGGCGACATATACTTTGAAAAACAATCATTGGTATCAAGCTTTATGCGTTTTCCATAATACTTAATTTTTCACGAGTTTTTCTTTCTGACAATTTCTGTGGCGCTGATGAAGTAAACAGAAAACAGCTACTCATCATCTCTAGTGATATCATTGATATTTGGATCCACAGACCTTAGTCTCTTAAGGATCAGGTAAATGTGAGTTCTCCTACTAGAGCAGGTTTAAAAAGGTGTCATTGTTCCATGTGATTAAAAATGCAATAAACTCTGATAACTGACTATTTATTTTAGCTGCTGCTTATCGTGACAACATGGCAGTGACGATACAAACATCACTATCTAAGAGTAGCTGTGGTTGATTTCCGAAAAAGGTCAACAACGTTTTGAGTTCCAGGCTCATCCAATAACCCAAGGCCTCTCCTGACAGCTCTTGCCTTCACGCTTTCACCGTCACTTTGACATCTTGTGTTCCAAGTAAGATCACAATGAGTAGAATCACTTCCGTCCCATTTTTAGCTTCACCACCATTTTCTTTATTTTGAAAAAAAGCCTAAACTGGCGTGATGGCTCAACCATCTACAAGAAAACTCTAGTCGCTTCACTTCTACCTTCACATTCCTGATGATGAACTTGTTCTCTTCTAGCAGGACTACCTGGTGATCCTGCTCTAATGTCGCGACCCTGGTTATCCACCTGCTCTTTTTCTCCACAACAACGTCTGCCTGATGCCTTGTGAGGCTTTTGTCTATTTGACCTGAACTTCCATCCATTGAATTCCCTGCTGGGCCGTCTGCCATGTTCTCCTGACCCCTGCTTGTCCCCTGAACCCTCCTCCCTGATCATTGACCTTGGGGTGGTATGGGCTATCTTTGGGTCCTCCATCAATTATCACCGTTATTCAGCACTGTGTCAACCATCGCTGGGTCTCAAATTCCACACTTCTGCTTTTCAGTACACTTTAAAACGTAGAGAAGTGTAGTTCTGTCTCAAATCAAACTCTGCTACTACACACTAACAGGAAATGACTCGACAGTTTCTTCTTCTACTACTTTTTAACACTGATTGTAACCAGTCGTTGAAACACTATCACTGACACTTGACAACACTTTTCTCCAATTGAAACAAGGTATTAAGTTGTGTTTCATTGTGTTATTACTGTTGTTTTGTGGTAAAATGAATGTTTTCTTGAGACATTTACATCAGTATCTGCTCCGAAGATGCGTCGTCAGTGACGTAGCTTCAGTTTAGCTTCAGTTTAGCTTCAGTTTAGCTTCAGTTTAGCTTCAGTTTAGCTTCAGTTTAGCTTCATCTACGTCACTAAGATGGAGGACGTTGAGGGTAGAAAGTGTCCAACGATCCACACTAAATTTTCGGAGTGCTCATCGCACACCACATTTTTGCACACTGCTCATCAGGACGCACCTGTGCACTGAAAATATTAAGTATAAGTGCAGAAGTGCACAATTTGGGACGCACTGCCATGATTCTGTTCCGTGTATCTTACTTTGTAGACCTTGTTTTCATTCGTCGTTGTGTTGTGTTTTGTTTTGACAGAGGCAGGGAAGTGCTATAGGTTATGTATACAATCAGCGCTGAGGGACGCTTAAATCTACGACGGTCCGTGAATCAAGTTTCTCAACATGGTAACGGCCGCTCGTTTCTCCGGACATTGTCGGAATTGTATTTTTTTCTTATGGACATTCCAGGCTTTGTCTGCGCCTTATTTTACCTCGTAAGTGACTCTCTGCAGCCTGCTTCCCGCCTCTGTTCCTGTTTCGTCGGATCGACTAAGTTTTGGATCGTCTTTGTGAACTCTATGCTTTTGGACTTTTGTGATTAAAAGACTGAAGAAGACTGACTGAGACATTTCGCTTCCACTATAGTGTTGACCGCATTCGTCACAACCACCCCGTTCTTTACAATTCAATATAGCTTTAAAGCAAGTTCTTAGTTACATATTCAAGTACAAGAGGCAGGATGAACGATAAAGGCCCAGAAACCAACGAGTCCTTTTCCCGCAAATGATTGGATTTTAGTTTGAACTAAAGTGGAAACTTCATCCTGATGGTCAGAGGTCAGTGGGTCAGTGAGGTCCTTGAGAAATGGTCTCGGGGGACTCTGAATATTCGGAGCAAATTTAATGGCAAGCTGTTATTTTGGGACATTTTTTCGCTGGACTAAAGCTCAACAGACGGACAAACAACTGACAGGGACATCTGCCCGCCTGCTCATGGCGCTGAAGGAAAGGTGGCGGAATTAATTCTAGGAGCAAGTCAGATGCCCTTTTCTGTCCACTCCTCATTGTACTTGGAACTCCCTGAACCGAGGCCTGGCGTGTTTGATGGATCTTGAATTCTTTACACGGTTTGATTCTCGCTGATCTGCCGTGGCGGCAGAACTTGACGAGGGTTTAGCGGGCCAATTAAAGCTGCGCACACAAAATATCGTGAAAATGTCAGAGTGCTGCATCGATTATGTTAATTCCCCTCCTGGTGGGCAGGTCTGTGACTACAGACTGGAACTGTAGGTTCAAGCCGCCACGGGCCGATGAGTGACGCGTGCGATGAATCAATCACATCAACATCAACACTGTCAATGCCGATCAGCGTCCGCGCATGATTTTTCTGTTTCGCCCCGACTTCACAAGTGCTGCTCACTTTGATTGTAACTGACGTGAGCTCGGAGGGCGACGTCTCTTTCACTCCAACATGAATATTCCACTTAAAACTCTTCACATTTTATCAACATGTTACGTCTTGAGCATGTAATAGAGGCAGATTACTCTTTCTTGCTCCAGTTGGATCAGTCTTTTCATTATATTAACACGTGTTATCTTTGACAGACATCAACGTAGTTTTTCATGAAGTATAAGATTAGTGGCAGTTAGAGTGGATGAAATTATAGATTGATTTATGGATGGATGGATGGATGGATGGATGGATGGATGGATGGATGGATGGATGGATGGATGGATGGATGGATGGATGGATGGATGGATGGGTGGGTGGATGGATGGATGGATGGATGGATGGATGGATGGATGGATGGATGGATGGATGGATGGATGGATGGATGGATGGATGGATGGATGGATGGATGGATGGATGGATGGATGGATGGATGGATGGATGGATGGATGGATGGATGGATGGATGGATGGATGGATGGATGGATGGATGGATGGATGGATTTATGAAATGAAAAATAGATGAAATGATATGAATAAATTGATTTGCTGAAGGCTGGATGCATGAATTAATAGATGTTTGGATTAATTAATTTATGAAGGATTTATGAAGCAAAGGATGAATTAATTTGTGGAAGGAAGAATGGATGACATTATAAGATGATGGATGGATGGAATAATGAATTGATTTGTAGAAGGAAGGATGGATGCATGGATTAACAGATGAATGGACTGGTGGATGGATGGATGCATTTACGAATCGAAGGGTGAATGGAAGGATAGATTGGTTTGTTTAAGGCTGGATGCACGGATTAACAGATGGATTAATGGATTAAGAGATGGATGGATTAATTTAGGAAGGATGGATGGATGGATGGATGGATTGTTTTATGAAACAAAGGATGGATTGATTTGTGGAAGGAAGGATCGATGGATGACTTTATAAGACGATGGATGGATGGAAATAATGAATTGATTTGTTGAGGGAAGGATGGATGCATGGATTAAGAGATGGATGGACTCATTTAGGAAGGATAGATAGATGGATGGATGGATTTATGAAATGAAGGATGGATTGATTTGTGGAAGGAAGAATGGATGGATGTGTTAATTGAAGAAAGGATGGATGGATGAATTTATAAGAAAATGGATGGATGCAATAATGAATGGATTTGTAGAAGGAAGGATGGATGGATTTATGAATCAAAGGATGGATGAAAGGATAGATTGATTTGAAGAAGGAAGGATGGATGCCTTGATTAAAGGATGGATGGATTAATGAAAGGATGGATGGATTAATTAAAGGATGGGTGGATTAACGAAAGGATGAATGAATGGATTAATGAAAGGAAAGATGGATGATTGGATACCAAGACATGATTATTGTCATTTTAAATGAGGATTTCACGAGAGAATCTTACAGTGTTTTGAGTTTTTATTCAAGAGTTTTGTTATATTGACTGAAGAAAGTCGAACCCTCGGCCGGTCATTGCTCAGAATGATGTGTGTTTGACTGCTGAGTCCCACAGAAACACTGATGCAGGTATTTGAGGACGTAAATCTGTTTACACGGCTCAAGATTGTGGACTCGTCTCTGTAGGGAGGATGTAAAAAAAACCAGCTCTGGTTTCATTAATTATTCAGGTTCTGGTAAAGGTGGGCTGAGCAGAGAGGCTCCGGGACGTCACTGTAAGTCAACATAATGACTGTACGAGTCAAGTGTGTGTGTGTGTGCGATTGTAGTTTCAAAACAAGTGTGCGTTTAATGAGGTTATGTCACCAACATGTTCAAATACGTGGCGTCCATGAGGGTCCTCATAACTATTGATATAAACCCGTGTATCCACCGCTCAGTCTGGACTTGTCACGTCCACTTCTCTATGTCCGGCAGATGGCCTCTCCCCGTGGGACACACACACACACACACACACACACACAACATGCGCACACGATTGAACAAAGTGCAGCCGCGTACACACGGTCACGTACACACACAGTGGCCTTCTTGCTGACACTGCCTTTTAATATTTCAGGACATGCAGAGATAGCCATATGCTGCCCTGTCACACACACCTATACACACACACAAACACACACACACACACACACACACAGCACTTTCCTTTCACCAGTGAGGCTCTGTCCCTATTAAGCCTGAGACTCATCCCCTGCAATATCAGTGTATTCAGGACGATCTAGAAGTACATGACGGCTCCAAAACTTTTCCGAAACAATGAGAAAACTGAGAGAATCAGTCTCACTAATGCCAACTTGTTTTACTCAGCTGATATCCCCGTTTCATTTCACTGCTTGGCTTCTCTCGGCCCAATTACTGGAAAGCCAAGCACTGTAAACAACAGTGGAAATAACTCGCGAGAAGCTTCTTCTGCTGGAGGAATAAAAAAAAAAAAAGTAACCTGTCAGCTCATTCTGGTGGATGTTGGCAGAAGGGCGGAGGGTAGATGTCTGTGCCGGGTGCCATTACGCGCTAGTGGAGGAAGAAGAGCAGCGGCTCGCTTCGTCTCCAAGTGTTCCAGCTCTTCAAGCTGCTGTCGGTCAGTCGCCAGCATCCAACTCCACACATCCATGTGTGAAAGCTGTTTGCTGGGTGTCTGTTCTCAAATCTTCTGACAGGAGACCGGCTTTCGTGCGGCCAAGTGGGCCAAACGGTCATGTTTGAAATCTTAATATCGCAAAATTGATGGTTTCTGATGAAGATTTGTTCACACAGATGGATCCTCTCCTCAATGAAAGCCTGCCTCTGCGTTGTTGTTTTTTAAGACTTTTGTCAAACTTTAAGATACAATTGGATTTCATTTTAATGGTGCTGTGCTTCCAAATAATAGGTATGTGGTTAGAACTTTATTGAATTGTTTTTTTTTTCCAATTAGCCACAGCAATACAGCAATTATTCATAAAAATAAATTAAAATAAACAAAGAGAAATAAAGAAAAAGAACAAGATGATACAATCTAAGTCTAAAGATAAGATAAAGCACAAAGATCAAAGAAAAATCTTTTCTTTTATTATAATATTAATTTAATTTAATTTAATTTAATATGATTTTTTTTTTAGTAATATATTAATGTGGTTAAAATCTTCATGAAACCTTTAAGGAACCGAGTGTTCTTGCGGGCGTAACCTTTGCGGCGTCTCAGAAGTAAGCACTGAATTGTCAACTTCACTAAAACATCAAATAAGTGTATAAAGTTCAAAGGTCACGTGTAACGATGCAAAAAAAAATCTAAATATTACCCAGTTTTCTTGTTTCTAGTCGAATTATCTCATCACACTCACAGTTGTTCTACTTCATCATGTGAGGCTCTCCAGCTGGGCTTCGCTAATGGGTTATTCCTCAGGGATCTGCCGTAAAGGAAGTGGCTGGAGGGCCTCGCATTCATTCGTAGAACCGTGGTTACGTTAGGTAACCCGGGTTTTTCTGTAAAGTAAGTAAGTAAAGATTATTTGTAAAGCATCTTTCTATACCAGAGTCACAAAACACTTTAACAATCAATAACAATACACAGTTAAAATACTTTAAAAGATCAAGACACATTAGACAAACACAGGAAATCAGTAAAAAGCACAAATAAAAGTGTCTTGAGATGTTTCTTGAAGGAGTCAGTAGATCATCAAACACAGACGTTTCTTGAAGGAGTCAGTAGATCATCAAACACAGATGTTTCTTGAAGGAGTCAGTAGATCATCAAACACAGACGTTTCTTGAAGGAGTCAGTAGATCATCAAACACAGATGTTTCTTGAAGGAGTCAGTAGATCATCAAACACAGATGTTTCTTGAAGGAGTCAGTAGATCATCAAACACAGACGTTTCTTGAAGGAGTCAGTAGATCATCAAACACAGATGTTTCTTGAAGGAGTCAGTAGATCATCAAACACAGATGTTTCTTGAAGGAGTCAGTAGATCATCAAACACAGATGTTTCTTGAAGGAGTCAGTAGATCATCGAACACAGATGTTTCTTGAAGGAGTCAGTAGATCATCAAACACAGATGTTTCTTGAAGGAGTCAGTAGATCATCAAACACAGATGTTTCTTGAAGGAGTCAGTAGATCATCAAACACAGAGATGTTTCTTGAAGGAGTCAGTAGATCATCAAACACAGATGTTTCTTGAAGGAGTCAGTAGATCATCAAACACAGATGTTTCTTGAAGGAGTCAGTAGATCATCAAACACACATGTTTCTTGAAGGAGTCAGTAGATCATCAAACACAGATGTTTCTTGAAGGAGTCAGTAGATCATCAAACACAGAGATGGTTCCAAAGCTTAGGAGCAACAGTCTGGAAGGATTTCTCTCCTCTGGTCCTGAAGTTCAGGAACCATGAGTAGATTCTGATCCACAGACCTCAGAGCCCGAGCTGGGGTGTAAGTCTGGATCAGATCACTGATGGAAGGTCTGACCATGAATAGATCTGAAAGTAAGAACCAGAATTTTAAAATGATCCTGAAAGAAACTGGCAGCCAGTGAAGAGTTTGAAGGATCAGAGAAATGTGAGTTCTTTTACTAGAGCAGCTCAGAATTTTCGCTGCAGAGTTCTATATAAACTGCACGTCAAAGCAGACGTTGATCTTCTTTCATATTGAGACAATAATCCAGCAGGACTAGGTCGGGGCTTCTGAGTTTGACACATGATTTCCAGATCAAGTCTCTGTAGTGAAGTGTGGCTTCACAACTAAACTACATGTCAGTTATACAGAGACAACAGATAACATCCATTATTGACTTTATTTTGTTAGCACTAAGGGAAATAACAAACCAACCCTTTCAGACTTGAGATCTAAACATCATCAGAATTTACTTTTTATTTTATTTTTTTAATCATAAAAGATGATATTTCAAGAAAATAAAAGTGTATTTCTAAGTGAATGTGAGTCGAACACCCACGTGCAGCTCTGAACACATCATTTTGAGTCTCAGAGCAGCGACTGGAGAAAGCCTGGAGAATAAAGAAGATTCAGACATAATCCTTTCTTCTAAATACTACAGTAGTATCCTAAGCACGACTACGACGGTTCACTCCGGACGCTGTGAAGTCCTGAAAAAAGGAAAGAAATCCTCCTGAAGCCAACACTTCTCGAGTGTTCCTCGAGCAAATGTCTGATTTATTCAGTCAGAACTAATGTTTTTAGTTCTTCATTATGGTCATTTTCTCCCCACCCCTCTCTCCCTCTCTCTCTTTCTCTGCACTATTCCCTCCATCTTTACAGACTGAAGTAGTACCGCATGTCATTTCTTGCACTGGGGACCCCCCTACAGTTGCTGCATGTGATAACACAAACCACAGACGCTTGACTGAGCAACTCTGTTCAAACTGCTGTCTTTGTCCAGATATATGTCCGACTGCATCATTGCGCAACGTCTCCCTTGTGATAGGTGGCGCTGTGACCTCTTTAGAGCTCACATTCTTCACGTGTTTTAATTGGATCAGAGTGAATGTATTAGAGGTTCAGAATACTTATACACACAAGAACATTCTGAACCACTAACGAAATCAATCCCAAATTGATGTTATCTCACATGTTTTTATCTGATATTATCTTAGTTCCTTTGATAAATCATCAACTGTGATGCAGCATCCATGGCTTCAAGGATCTGGTCATGTGACTGGTGGTCCATAAAGAAAATAACTCCTATGGAAAGGTGAATAAGGTGGAAGGAAGAGACGTATCATTCTTAGGTGGACTTCAAACCATGTCTTTTTGTGTCGTCCCAGGAGATGTTCGTGTTTTAACGGATCCTGCTCTGGAACCAGGCGCTGGTTGAGGTCATTGAGGAAAACTTTTGTCCTGGTAATATCCTGCCTCATCTATATATATATATATGAATTGATGATGGGCATGTTGGCCTTCAATCCCATAACTCCTTAAATTGATTTAAATCTCCCCCAGATTGGAATCGTTGGGTCGACACGATCAGACGTGTGTCAATGATTTAATTGTTTGCTAATTATCAGCTGAGATATTTTTGTTGAACTGATATTATTTCATTGGGGGTTTAATAGACAGTGCATGTACTTTCCCAGGGCGCAAATTTCAACAGTGTAGTTCTGTCTCAAATCAAACTCTGCTGCTACACACTAACAGGAAATGACTCGACAGCTTCTTCTTCTACTACTTTTTAACACTGATTGTAACCAGTCGTTGAAACACTATCACTGACACTTGACAACACTTTTCTACAATTGAAACAAGTTATTAAGTTGTGTTTCATTGTGTTATTACTGTTGTTGTGTTGTTTTGTGGTAAAATTAGTGTTTTCTCGAGACATTTACGTCAGTATCTGCTCTGAAGACGCGTCATCAGTGACGTAGCTTCAGTTTAGCTTCAGTTTAGCTTCAGTTTAGCATCAGTTTAACTTCAGTTTAGCTTCGGTTTAGCATCAGTTTAGCTTCAGTTTAGCTACAGTTTAGCTTCAGTTTAGCATCAGTTTAACTTCAGTTTAGCTTCATCTATGTCACTAAGATGGAGGATGTTGAGGGTGGAAAGTGTTCATCGAGAACACTCTTTTTAACATGTTACAAAAATGCACAATTTTCATGGATAGATTTTCTTTTCATAGGTCACATGATTGTGCAGTGCATAGTACGATCACCTCACAGCAAGAAGTTTGCCGCTTCCAGGTCGGGAGGGAGTCAACATGTGACTTCTCTGAGTGGAGTTTGTATGTTCTTGTTGCGTGGGTTTACTCCCGGCACTCCGGTTTCCTCCCACAGTCAAAGAACATACAGAGGTGGATTCAGAACTTGGGGAAATTGTCCGTAGGTATGAGTGTGTGTGTGAATGGTTGTGTGTCTTGTGTGTCCTGAGACAGACTGGCGTCCTGTCCAGGGTGTCCCCTGCCGGCCTGGGGGGTAAACTCCAGCCTCCCCAAGACACCGATAATGGATTAAGCAGCATAGAAGTTACATGAATGAAAGTTTCTTTTCATCATCATTTTGCTTTGAGTTCTTTGATATCAAATACGCTGCTACAGACTGGAATAGACTCACAAATTTAGTTACGAATAAACATAAATGATCACTCCTGAGATACTTTGAAAACATAAACACTTGGTGTTAACAGGAGGAAAACATCAAAGCACATCAAGTCCAAACACACTGACGTGGGTTGCACCAGGACGAAGTTAAAGTCCTTAAAAGTTCAAAATCACCATCCCTGGAAGTGCTAACGCTGGTACTAAAGGACTGAAGTTCATAAGAAACTTCTAAGACTCTTTTCCTTTTTTTTTTCCCGAGCATAATGAATTATTAATACAGGGTCGAGTCAGTATGAGATTATATTAAGCGATAGTGGTGAATCTTTGAGCTTAAAACAGAATAGAGAAGCTGCAGACTGAACATCAGGACCTTTTGTATATACTTCCAGATATGGTCACACGGAGAGATAAACGTAAGATATCAACAACAACGTAAGAAGAACAAACATGTACAGAAACTGTTTAACAATCATGGGATACAACACTTTAAACTTACAGACATCACAAGGATGTTTTTATGTATTGTTCATCCATCCATCCATCCATCCATCCATCCATCCATCCATCCATCCATCCATCCATCCATCCATCCATCCATCCATCCATCCATCCATCCATCCATCCATCCATCCATCCATCCATCCATCCATCCATCCATCCATGCATCCACCCATCCATCCATCCATCCATCCATCCATCCATCCATCCATCCATCCATCCATCCATCCATCCATCCATCCAACCATCCATCCAACCATCCATCCATCCATCCATCCATCCATCCATCCATCCATCCATCCATCCATCCATCCATCCATCCATCCATCCAACCATCCATCCAACCATCCATCCATCCATCCATCCAACCACCCATCCAACCACCCATTCTTCCATCCTTCCATCCATCCATCTTATCTTATAAAGATATTTTTTCTTTACAAAGTTTAAGTTTAAATATCGATTACTTTAGTTTCAGACTTTGTTTTCTTCTCCTGATTATTATTGATGGATAACGCAGATTTGTGTGCTTCATCTTCATTGCTATCGTTTCCACAATGATCATTTGAAAAGAAAATATAGCCATTCAACTTCTGACGGACTCTCCAATCAGCTACTCCCAAACTTCCCAAGCCCCGCCCACATTTTGTCCACCTCTAAAACAAGAAAGAAAATTTCATTTACATTCAAATGTTTTTGTGCTGGTAGTACCAAGCCTGCTGTTGACAGCTTAAGTGAAGTTTATTGTGGAGTATTTCGTTGTTTTTTTAATGGATTTGGGATCATATTTTTAAAATGTGGACGTAATGTATTTTTCTTTAGGAAAACCATTCTCCAGTTGTCTGTCAAAATCCTTAAAAACTTGAGTTTGTAAATATTGTTTATTTTTCCACAAGTAGCCCCGGTCTGTCTCTAACAATCATTTGGAAGTTGTTCTCTGCATATTGTGGTCACTCTGTCGGCACCTTTCAGGAATTCCATTAGGATAATTTTAGGCACCTGTGCTCGTGACTCGTCGTCCAGTCATCGCTCCGGAACAACCTCGGCTGCAGATATGAGGAGGTGTCAGTGCGGTGGGAAAGGGCTCGCGATGCAATCACATCGCCCTGAAACAACAAGGCTGGGAAATATAAGGTGGCAGTTTAACCAGCCCATTTATTGAGCCTTCACTTCCAGCCCAGGCTCTCTGTCGCTTTGACTGATGCGAGAAGAAACGACGGGGAAGAGGAATTAGGTCTTGTCCAGTGTGATGCCTTCTCTGCTCACAGCCGGCTGGAATAAATCATGCAGACACTGGAAATGATTCCAACTTGTCATGAACTTCACCTGATTTGCTTCTTGTCATGTGCGTTTAATCTAACATGTTTTTTTTTTGACACGGATGTTTGATAGCTTGATAGAGTGAACCAGTGACCAGAGCTGAGAGAAACAATAACAATATGTGTCTTGGTTGAAGACCAGAGATGGTGCCGTCCAGGGGCCACATGTGTAAGTAGGTAAGTAAAGGTTATTTGTAAAGATCTTTCTAGACCAGGGTCACAAAGCGCCAACAATCAAAAACAATACACAGTTAAAATAAATTTAAAAACTCTAAAATGTCAAGACAACATAGAGACAAACACAGCAGCAACAAGAAAGTTCAGAAAAAGCACAAATAAAAATGTCTTAAGATGTTTCTTGAAGGAGTCAGTAGATCATCAAACACAGATGTTTCTTGAAGGAGTCAGTAGATCATCAAACACAGATGTTTCTTGAAGGAGTCAGTAGATCATCAAACACAGATGTTTCTTGAAGGAGTCAGTAGATCATCAAACACAGATGTTTCTTGAAGGAGTCAGTAGATCATCAAACACAGAGATGTTTCTTGAAGGAGTCAGTAGATCATCAAACACAGATGTTTCTTGAAGGAGTTAGTAGATCATCAAACACAGAGATGTTTCTTGAAGGAGTCAGTAGATCATCAAACACAGATGTTTCTTGAAGGAGTCAGTAGATCATCAAACACAGAGATGTTTCTTGAAGGAGTCAGTAGATCATCAAACACAGATGTTTCTTGAAGGAGTCAGTAGATCATCAAACACAGATGTTTCTTGAAGGAGTCAGTAGATCATCAAACACAGATGTTTCTTGAAGGAGTCAGTAGATCATCAAACACAGATGTTTCTTGAAGGAGTCAGTAGATCATCAAACACAGATGTTTCTTGAAGGAGTCAGTAGATCATCAAACACAGATGTTTCTTGAAGGAGTCAGTAGATCATCAAACACAGATGTTTCTTGAAGGAGTCAGTAGATCATCAAACACAGATGTTTCTTGAAGGAGTCAGTAGATCATCAAACACAGATGTTTCTTGAAGGAGTCAGTAGATCATCAAACACAGAGATGGTTCCAAAGCTTAGGATCAACAGTCTGGAAGGATTTCTCTCCTCTGGTCCGGAAGCGTCAGAAAGAATTGTAAGATTTGTTTAAAGCACTGTGTCTCTTGCCAGAGCAAGTATTATTGTTTCCCTATAAAATCATTACAAACATTCAAAACACAAGCAAATTGAGAGCAAACATCTGACACAGTGATATATAGTCATTTCTTTTAGCTCATATTTCTTTAATGCATTGATGATATAGTTACTACGAGTATCGGGGGGGGGGGATGATATTGCAATACGTTGCGATATTGTTTTCCATAAAACTGTATCGATACTAATTACATACACTGTTTTTTTTATTAATTTACAATGAATCTACAAATATTCATGGCAGCAGTCATTATTTCCTCTTTAGCTAAAGGAACAATCCCATGAGATTTTGGTGATGACTGAGGACGAGAGGATACAGTGACCCCAGCTGATGTTTGGACATATTTTGGTTTTAAAAAACTAATGAAAGCAGTTACGACTTCATCAAGAGTCATGTGGTCTGTAAATACTACAACACCAGAGTCAAGCACTGGACAATACTACACATTGTTACTACAATATCACTATATATGGTATCGTTACCCATGTATCGTGTCGGCAGATTCTTGCCAATAAACAGCCCTAATGGTAACATCTGATATCCTATGAAAGAAGAAAATTATAAAAAAAGAACATTTTTTTAACAAGAACAAAACCAAACGCACACACATTTCCCATGTATTTTTCTGTCATCTTTAACAAGACAGCTCGGTGCGGTCCGTCACGAGCGATCACACTTCCGACCCCAGCATCACCACTAACCTAACCTCGTCTGACTTTGATAGCTCGGCATGGTGCGCATGGTGCGTACTTGACTTTCAGAGCATCTGCTGACAATGGCCCTAGCGGGTGAGGGGGGTGTGGGGGGGGCACAGGTGGTCTTATTGTTTGGAGCCACACACTGGAGATGACCTTGTACCAGGCCTGGGCTCCTGGACTGTCAAAGCTTGTCTAACACACACCAAGAGAGAAAAGAAATAGAGAGAGAAAAGAACATAAGTGTGTGTTTTTAAAAAAGGTGTTTCTGCCTCTGATAGTTCAGTTTTCCACTGAGGGAATAAAGGGTCAATTCTTGAGTTCTACCTCCAGAATTCTTAAGGTTCAGTGAGGACAGATGCTGGTGTAGCATCATCACCAGTTTTATAGTTGACACTTGGAAATATTGCAAACGTTTGTCCATGTTTCTGTAATAACACAGACCTTCAGAGGCAGGATTAGACATTATAGAGAAGGATTTACTGACGTTTACAAGACCTCATGAAACAGCTGATGTTTCATGATACAGCGTCATGATTTTAAAACCACACTCTAAGTTTACTGCTTTCAAGTACACTGTCTTACAGTGCACTTACTTGTACAGTGCTCAAATGTGGACAGTGTAGTACTGTCTCAAATCAAACTCTGCTGCTACACACTTACAGGAAATACTACTTTTTAACACTGATTGTAACCAGTCGTTGAAACACTATCACCGACACTTGACAACACTTTTCACCAATTGAAACAAGTAATTAAGTTTTGCTTCATTGTGTTACTACTGTTGTTGTGTTGTTTTGTGGTAAAATGTTAACAAATGTATGTTGCCTTTATCACAATAAACATATGATCATGACTGTTCTGCGTTCAGCAACAAAAAGAACAAACTGTTTGTACCTAAGTGTGTAATGATCTGAGCTATGGAATAAAAAGGCAAGCACGGAGCGGAGATCTTCAGTGGTTTGGGACGAGCCTTAAGAAGCGCCTCCACTCCTTGTGAATCTGGATTCTGACTCTGTTGTTATTCTAACACTTGTCTCTGTTCTCATTCTGATTGTCCGGGAGAAAATCCGTGAAAATGTTGGAGTTGAGTTTTTTCTCGAGACATTTACGTCGGTATCTGCTCCGAAGACGCGTCGTCAGTGACGTAGCTTCAGTTTAGCTTAAGATGGCGTTGAGGGTGGAAAGTGTCCATCGATCCACACTCAATTTTCTGGCCATTTGAGTGCTCATTGCACACTACACTTTTGCACACTACTCATTGGGACACCCCTGTGCACTTAAAATATGAAGTGTAAGTGCATACATCATCAGCAGTTTCATCAAGACTTTTCTTAGGGAAAAAAACGGAGAGAAATATGTTCAATAATGAGTTTTTAATTAATTGATATCAATACAGACTAGCAAGTATCTAATAGTGATCTACTAGCACAGCAAAAAACTCACTCTAACCCACATTTGTTTGTGTTTTTAAACACATATTTAAACTTGCTGTTAGACATACCGCCTTATCTAAATCAATGTTTCTGTACTAAGAACATTTGTGGATGTTTCAAACTGTTGAAGTCAAACTTATGGACACGGACAATTATTTGAATTCAGCCCCGAGCGACAGCCACATGTAATAAATAAGAACATGAATATTATATCTGAATATATTAAATAGGAGCATTAGCTCAAGTGGATTTGGGGAAATGAAATATTCATCGTCTCGACTGGAGAAGCTGAAGAAGTATTGCCCTGCGACAGAAGTACCTGCCGCCCGACACGAGGAAGAGATAGAAACCCCTTTTTCTTTGTGACGGCAGAGAAATATTTTGTCTTCTCTAATTCCAGTATTAGCCCGTAAGTGAGCAGCATGTGGAAGGCGACTACTCTGCTGCCCTTGGCATTGTCCTCCTCATGTCCGTCGCTCTCCCTCTGAAAGCACATTTTACCACCAGCACTATATTTATTATCGCCCAGATAAAGGCGACACGTTAATTACACTCCTGTGACTGACAGGGTTCACGGCGGCAGCAGGAAAATGGCAGTTAAGTTCGTCTCGGGCAGATAAATGGTTGGCGGTCGGCTGGAACGCTGACGGGCGGCTTTCAGTCACTCTCACTTTCACAGACAAACAAGCGACTGAAGAACGAAAGGTAATGGACTTTAAATATACTTCATCATACTGCTCGTTATAATGAGCAGGAGAGTAATAGAGAATTGAATAAATCAAGTATTCAACGAGAAAAAAGAGTGAAAATGATGCCAGGAATGTTAAAGAAAATAACGCTAAACTCAACTACACATTCAGTAAGTAAATAAGTAAGTAAGTAGGTAAGTAATGGTTATTTGTCTAGAAAGAGCCTTTCTAGACCAGTGTCACAAAGCGCTTCTCCTCTGGTCCGGAAGTTCAGGAACCATCAGTATATTCTGATCCACAGACCTCAGAGCCCGAGCTGGGGTGTAAGTCTGGATCAGATCACTGATGGAAGGTCTGACCATGAATAGATCTGAAAGTAAGAACCAGAATTTAAAAATGATCCTGAAAGAAACTGGCAGCCAGTGAAGAGTTTGAAGGATCTGAGAAATGTGAGTTCTTCTACTAGAGCGTTAAGAGAAGCAGAAGATTTGACCAATGAGCTCAGCAGCAGGGTGAAAGAGAGGCGGGACTATGATGACAGTTTTTGCATTAAAGTTTCTGTTTTACTATTAAACACAGCTAAATGCTTGAAAAAAAGAAAGTGCTTAACTTCCATTTTTCAAGCAGCTGCTGACACCTGGCAACCAATTTTAAAACCTGCTAAATCTTTTCCCGTGGATAAGAGGACGATCTAAACTAGTGTGACTATGACAGACACATAAGGGGCCCCGGCCAGAAGTCCAATTCAACCCCCGCCCCCCTCACCGCTGCTGTCAGGACGGTAATTACTCAAACCATAGAAAGACTCTGCAGCTCTACAGCTCTCCCTGCATTATTATTGTGGAGCTGATGCCGACCAGCAGTCGTGTACATTTGGTCCAACCTTATCATCAATTATACAGAAACTTCTATGATGTTGAAGGACATTAATTTGCTTGTTTGATAGAGGAGGAAAAATACTGAGGTAATTAAGATATATTGAGTCTCCAAGAATAAATAATCATAATCAGACTCATACTTAATGTTACAGACAGTTTGGTAAATACACACTTTGTTCGGACCCCGACTGAGACATCTGAAGGGTTTTGGGTCCTCATGGGATTAAGTTCGACAAGCCTGCTCTAGATCTTTCTTCAGTAAATCTTCTCACACTTTTCTGTGCTCACAATCATTCAACAACCCATTCGCTTTAATGTGTTATATTGTTTTTTCTGTTTTAAAAAGTTGAGTTTGTTATCTTAATTTTGATAGAAACCAGGATACACTGTCCTCCATTATTTTATATTAAATCCTCTGGGTGTTAAAGGTTAATTAAATCATTATAATTATAGAATTAAAAAACAGAGCTGAGTGGCATAACAGGACAGCTTAGCATTTGGGAAAAAAGCAATAAATGAAAAAGATTAATAGAGTTGTTGGGGCTTTGTTCCGATGAACCGACACTTCCCGAGTCTCGATATGAGGTGGTAAAGAAGGACAGACTCAGGAATGAGTTTAAGAGAAAATGCTCATTTTGTGAAATATGCAAAAGTCAGAGACACAACTTTAATGATCATGGGCCTTCGAAAAGTGGAGATCTATCACAGAGACGTCTTCGAGTGCCAAGTGCAAAGTTCTAACAAAATGGCGGATCTTTATAGTATGACTATTCAGGTAAACGTCATTTGTGCATGTACAGTATGATTGGTCCGATACACACTTGATGGCCGTCTCATGTGTTGGTTGTTGAATTGTACCGCAGTTGATGTCTTCTAGAGAGAATCTGTTTTATCAGTTGACTTACGCAGATGTCTGCCCTTGTCTTTGTTGGAACCAGACTTGCTGGCATCATCTACAAATTGTTTTGTCCTTCTCAGTGTGAGCGTCGACTTAGCTGAGCAAGTGGATTGTAAAGAGAGGCAATGATTATTTAATAGGAATTAAATATTAAAGATCATAAGTTAATCAAGTGATCATTTGAAATGTGTGTTAAATCTAGATGATCGGTGTCAGTAAAGTTGTCATATCCTTACAGTGCTGAACACGTTGGATCCAAACTGAAACATTTGCACATCAACCCGAATAGAAAACAGTCCCAAAACTGAACCCCTACTAGCCAGAAGAAGGATCTAAGACCAGCTCCAGCAGCTCACTAGCACATATAGCAGGAGGCCTAGTGTGAGCTTCAAAGTGCACCGTCAGTCATCCAGCCGGCTGCAGACTCCGAGCAAGCATGAGGTACATTCAAGTTCTTAAGTAAATTATTTTTCAACTTCTGACTTGGGTAAATCATTTTTAAAGCTCCCATGAGTGTGAATTACAATACGGCTGAGTACGTATATGTAATATGGCCAACAGTCATTCCATCTATTGATGAATATGGCGCATAAATCTACCGAGTATTCATTTGTGTGAGGCTTGTCCAACAAATGACCGAACCTTGTCTTGGCCCATTAACCAAATGAAGCTACTAGTGATAATCCAAACTGGAGATCCACTTAAGTTTGTTGTTTTTACTTTTTGTTGATTTCAAATAAGGGGTTGACTTCACCTACAAGTGGTAGGTGGTGACAGGAAAACTACTTTAGGTACAAGTGGACGAAATCATTTTTCTCCATGTGGTGTCTGAGCTCTTGCTTGGATGAGAAGCAGGGAAATCTGGGAGAGCTTTGGAGTAGAGCCGCTGCCCTTCTCCGAGTGCACTGGTCTACAGTACACGTTAAGACAGTGCACGTACTTTCCCAGGGCGCAGAAGATTTGACCAATGAGCTTTTCTTCAATTGAAACAAGTTATCAAGTCTTGTCTCATTGTATTATTACTGTCGTTGTGTTGTTTTGTGGTAAAATTAGTCTTTTCTCTAGACATTTACGTCAGTATCTGCTCCGAAGGCGCGTCGTCAGTGACGTAGCTTCAGTTTAGCTTCAGTTTAGCATCAGTTTAGCTTCAGTTTAGTTTCAATTTTCTGGCTGTTTGAGCACTCAATTGGTGCACACTTCACTTGTGCACTCAAAATACTAAGTGTTAGTGCAAAAGTGCGCGATTTGGGATACAGCCAAGGTGTCTTGGGCATCTGATTAGCATCCTGGACGCCTACCTGGTGATGATGATGTCCCATCGGTGTGGAGACCTCTCGAAGTCACACGATACGCATCAACTCTTCTGTGTTGTGTTGTGTTTTCAGCAGTCATTCTACATTCTCGTGGTGGACGGCGCTATCATAACATAGAACAGCAAAAGAAGGAGGCACCGATGTATTCTCCCTCTGGAATCGTTCATTGGCAACCAGACATATAAAGTTCCACGGACCCTCCTTCTTCTAGTTTGTTTTAAAAGGCAAGAGTGTTTCATAGTAGAGTGGACTCGGACATCAGTGTCTCAGGTAACCTAGGAAAACCTTTGGAAGCCTAAGGCTGCCTCTCAAATCTCTTTCTTAGCCCTTCCCCATAGCCCTAGCCCTCCATTTCGCGTGTCCCCCTGAGGCGGAGGGTTGTCCCAATTCTCCGTTGGATGAAGGCGAAGGGCTAGGGGGTAGTAGCCTGGGAGAGGAAGACCAGGGCTTCCTTGCTGAGGCTAATGTCCCTTATGACCCGACGGTATAAGAAGAAACAAGACCTTTGGCTTTAGAAAATACGAAAAAGTATCACCTTATAAAACAAATAGTTTAGTCACTTCCGATCAGGACTAGCTGGATATTTCCAGTAGTTTCTGGATCCTTCTCACTGACGCCCACAGCAGGACAACATGAACTTGTGATGAGCGCCAGTCAGGTGGTCATTACGCCATTTAGAAAAGTATATCTGAGCCTCCCTGTCAGACCCGAGCAAGCGTTGTAAAAACCGGTCGACAATAAAATGCTGTGCAATTCAAACCAACTGTATTTTTAATCACAGTCAGACTGTTTATGCAAATGCATGGCTGCTGGTGGTTTCACTGCAGTGAACCAGAAATCCACCTCCCAGTTTCACCGCTGCACCCTGAAGTGCCGTCGACAGCTGGTGCATCGGCAGCAACGACGGCTCCGCTAGAAACAAATTAGCGAAAAATGGATTTGGCGAGCATCTCTTAGCCAATAGCCATCATTAAAAAATGCAAGGATCGGCCGCTGATATCGATCCTGGCGATTGTTTCTCAAGAGTGAGTTTTACCAGTCGGCCACTGACGCAGCAGCTGGAGGTGAACAAACTCATTTTTAGGCGAAGCAATTGTTTTTTTATGGACGTGAACTCATAAACAAGTGCAGGGAGAAGAGAAAAAAGGTTCATAATGGATTTAACGTTCCGCCAGGCAGGGGAGGAATATTTCTACATTTCTTTGCAGGGGTAGAAAAACAATCAACTGCTCTTCCGGGGTCCAACATTGATTTCTTTTAAACAAAAGTACCACTGGCTGGAGGGGGGTTCTGGTCTATCAGTGCCCAAGAGTCTCTGAGCCGCTCAGATTGTTAGTGAAGTTTATACGATCTGACAGTTATACTCTGGGGTTAGACTTTTTTTCTGCTGGGTGGTCTAAATACAAAATAATAAAACTGATATTAATAAGGAATGAAGAGTTTCTGTCGACACACAATAAACGCTTTTGTTTTGCTGAAGTAATTCATCTTATCACGATGCTTGATGTGGTGATACCTGTGCAGGTGTGACTTCACAACATGTCTTTTTTACTGTCTACACTGCACAGATGGATAATATATAGGTTAGGTAGAACTTTATTGATCCGTCTTTGATCTATGTTCTTTATCTTTAGATTTAGATTGTTTAATCTTGTTCTTTCTCTTTATTTCTCTTGTTCTTGTTCTTATTTTTATCAATAATTTCTGTATTGCTGTGTGTAATTCGAAAAAAAAAAAACAATTTCCCGAAGCAGACCTCCTACGATAGAGCCTGAAAATATTTAATACCTCCAGCAAATGTTGACTGAAAGATACTTTTAATTCTCAAGAAAGACATGTTACTCAGCTTTTATTTACACTTAAATCACAAAGTGTCCAAAAACTATTCAAACCCTTTGGAAACTGTCACAGTCTACAGGAAAATACAAAGTTCAACACTGTTCCAAACACTGTTCCCAGTGACCCCGGTTCATTGGGAACAGCTTTTGTAATCGACTCTATTGATCATTGAGAAGGAACGAGGAATTTTGAACGTGCGACGTTTCATTCAAATGTAAATAAAAGCTGAGAAATATTTTGTTTCCGTAAGGAAATTTGGCCGGGTGGAGTCTTACCCAGTTTCCTTGGACGAGAGGCGGGGGACACCCTGGACAGGACGCCAGTCTTTTATAGGGCACACAGGGGGGTCATAACTCTAGACTTGAACTAGTCTGTTTATAGACTTGTGAAAAAGAGATAAATACACAAATTGAAACTGTGTCCTTTGTTCAAGAAAATACACGATAATTCTTTGATGTTGGTCTTCGTGTTTCTATGAAATAATTAAAATGGATGCTTTTCGTGGATTTTTGTCGATGTCGGCAGAAACTGATTCTACACCAGTCAGTGTTTCTAACCTTTTATTCAACATCACAGTCAAAAGCTACAGTTTCTATACAGATCGTAGTTGTTGATGATATGATGAGACAATTGTCTAAGTGTCAGCGTCTTGTTGTTCTTCTTCCTCTTCCTCTTCCTCTTCCTCTTCCTCTTCCTCTTCCTCTTCCTCTTCCTCTTCCTCTTCCTCTTCCTCTTCCTCTACTCAGGGGTAGGGAACCTGGTCCAGAAAGAGCCGCAGTGGGTGCAGGTTTTTGTTCCAACCGATCAAGCATGTACAGTTTAACCAATGAGGTTTCAGCTGAACAAGCAACACCAGACTGACAATCAACTGATTACACTCCTAAGACACCTGATTGGATAAAATGTGTTGTATGTCTTGAATGGTTGGAACGAAAACCTGCAGCCACTGCGGCTCTTTCTGGACCAGGTTCCCTACCCCTGCTCTACCTCTTCCTCTACCTCTTCCTCTTCCTCTTCCTCTACCTCTACCTCTACCTCTACCTCTTCCTCTACCTCTACCTCTTCCTCTTCCTCTACCTCTTCCTCTACCTCTTCCTCTACCTCTACCTCTACCTCTACCTCTTCCTCTACCTCTACCTCTTCCTCTACCTCTACCTCTTCCTCTTCCTCTACCTCTTCCTCTACCTCTACCTCTACCTCTACCTCTACCTCTACCTCTTCCTCTTCCTCTACCTCTACCTCTACCTCTACCTCTACCTCTTCCTCTACCTCTACCTCTTCCTCTTCCTCTACCTCTTCCTCTACCTCTTCCTCTACCTCTACCTCTTCCTCTTCCTCTACCTCTTCCTCTACCTCTACCTCTACCTCTACCTCTACCTCTACCTCTTCCTCTTCCTCTACCTCTTCCTCTACCTCTTCCTCTACCTCTACCTCTACCTCTACCTCTACCTCTACCTCTACCTCTTCCTCTACCTCTACCTCTACCTCTACCTCTACCTCTACCTCTTCCTCTTCCTCTTCCTCATCCTCTTCCTCTACCTCTTCCTCTACCTCTACCTCTACCTCTTCCTCTTCCTCTTCCTCATCCTCTTCCTCTTCCTCTACCTCTTCCTCTACCTCTACCTCTACCTCTTCCTCTTCCTCTTCCTCTTCTTCGTCCTCTACCTCTACCTCTACCTCTTCCTCTTCCTCTTCCTCTTCTTCGTCCTCTTCCTCTTCCTCATCCTCTTCCTCTTCCTCTACCTCTTCCTCTACCTCTACCTCTACCTCTTCCTCTACCTCTACCTCTTCCTCTACCTCTACCTCTACCTCTACCTCTTCCTCTTCCTCATCCTCTTCCTCTTCCTCTACCTCTTCCTCTACCTCTACCTCTACCTCTTCCTCTTCCTCTTCCTCATCCTCTTCCTCTTCCTCTACCTCTTCCTCTACCTCTACCTCTACCTCTTCCTCTTCCTCTTCCTCTTCTTCGTCCTCTACCTCTACCTCTACCTCTTCCTCTTCCTCTTCCTCTTCTTCGTCCTCTTCCTCATCCTCTTCCTCTTCCTCTACCTCTTCCTCTACCTCTACCTCTACCTCTTCCTCTTCCTCTTCCTCTTCCTCTTCCTCTTCTTCGTCCTCTTCCTCTTCCTCTTCCTCTTCTTCGTCCTCTTCCTTTTCCTCTTCTTCATCCTCTTCCTTCTCCTCTTCCTCTTCCTCTTCCTCTTCCTCTTCTTCTTCCTCTTCCTCTACTCAGGGGTAGGGAACCTGGTCCAGAAAGAGCCGCAGTGGGTGCAGGTTTTTGTTCCAACCGATCAAGCATGTACAGTTTAACCAATGAGGTTTCAGCTGAACAAGCAACACCAGACTGACAATCAACTGATTACACTCCTAAGACACCTGATTGGATAAAATGTGTTGTATGTCTTGTATGGTTGGAACGAAAACCTGCAGCCACTGCTGCTCTTTCTGGACCAGGTTCCCTATCCCTGCTCTACCTCTTCCTCTACCTCTTCCTCTTCCTCTTCCTCTACCTCTACCTCTACCTCTACCTCTTCCTCTACCTCTACCTCTTCCTCTTCCTCTACCTCTTCCTCTACCTCTACCTCTACCTCTTCCTCTACCTCTACCTCTTCCTCTTCCTCTACCTCTTCCTCTACCTCTTCCTCTACCTCTACCTCTACCTCTACCTCTTCCTCTACCTCTACCTCTTCCTCTTCCTCTACCTCTTCCTCTACCTCTTCCTCTACCTCTACCTCTACCTCTACCTCTTCCTCTACCTCTACCTCTTCCTCTACCTCTACCTCTACCTCTACCTCTACCTCTTCCTCTACCTCTACCTCTACCTCTACCTCTTCCTCTACCTCTACCTCTTCCTCTTCCTCTACCTCTTCCTCTACCTCTTCCTCTACCTCTACCTCTTCCTCTTCCTCTACCTCTTCCTCTACCTCTACCTCTACCTCTACCTCTACCTCTACCTCTTCCTCTTCCTCTACCTCTTCCTCTACCTCTTCCTCTACCTCTACCTCTACCTCTACCTCTACCTCTACCTCTACCTCTTCCTCTACCTCTACCTCTACCTCTACCTCTACCTCTACCTCTTCCTCTTCCTCTTCCTCATCCTCTTCCTCTACCTCTTCCTCTACCTCTACCTCTACCTCTTCCTCTTCCTCTTCCTCATCCTCTTCCTCTTCCTCTACCTCTTCCTCTACCTCTACCTCTACCTCTTCCTCTTCCTCTTCCTCTTCTTCGTCCTCTACCTCTACCTCTACCTCTTCCTCTTCCTCTTCCTCTTCTTCGTCC
>NC_141828.1:5362287-5417287 GCF_982586985.1 Callionymus lyra
ACGACAAGTACAAGCTGGATTACTGCAGAAAATACTGCCTTGTAATGTCAGACACTTAGTCAGAGTCATGGTTCATCAGGTCAGATGTTTACTTTCATCTCTCTCTCCTTCAGGAACCATCAGTAGATTCTGATCCACAGACCTCAGAGCCCGAGCTGGGGTGTAAGTCTGGATCAGATCACTGATGGAAGGTCTGACCATGAATAGATCTGAAAGTAAGAACCAGAATTTTAAAATGATCCTGAAAGAAACTGGCAGCCAGTGAAGAGTTTGAAGGAGAAATGTGAGTTCTTCTACTAGAGCGGCTCAGAATTCTGGCTGCAGAGTTTTGTATGAACTGCAGGCGAGACAGTGTCATTATTTATTGTATTTGATTGTTAGAACTATTAGATAAAGAATGTTCTTAACCCTTGTGTTGTCTCTGGGTCAAGGTTAAACAACCTCCCTGGCTTCTATAAATACATGTGCAGTGGTAGAGGTCATTCACCTTGACCAAGAGGCAACCAATGGATACCACAAACACTTTTGTATTCAGGCCTTCGGGTCACCTTGACCCAGAGATAACACAAGGGATACCACAAACACATTTGTTTTCAGACCTTCGGGTCACCTTGACCCAGAGATAACACAAGGGATACCACAAACATATTTGTTTTCGGACCTCCAGGTCACCTTGACCAAAAGACAACACAAGAGATACCACAAACACTTTTGTATTCAGGCCTTCGGGTCACCTTGACCCAGAGATAACACAAGGGATACCACAAACACATTTGTTTTCAGACTTTCGGGTCACCTTGACCCAGCGATAACACAAGGGATACCACAAACATATTTGTTTTCGGACCTCCAGGTCACCTTGACCAAAAGACAACACAAGGGATACCACAAACACTTTTGAATTCAGGCCTTCGGGTCACCTTGACCCAGAGATAACACAAGGGATACCACAAACACATTTGTTTTCAGACCTTCGGGTCACCTTGACCCAGCGATAACACAAAAGATACCACAAACACATTTGTTTTCGGACCTCCTGGTCACCTTGACCCAGAGACAACACAAGGGATACTACAAACACTTTTGTTTTCAGGCCTTCAGGTCACCTTGACCCAGAGATAACACCAGCGATACCACAAACACATTTGTTTTCGGACCTCCTGGTCACCTTGACCCAGAGACAACACAAGGGATACTACAAACACTTTTGTTTTCAGGCCTTCAGGTCACCTTGACCGAGGGACAACACAAGGGATACCACAAACATATACCACAAGAAGAGACTTTCTCTTATTGGTCAAACAAACACATGCTGATTTCAGCAACGGCGCAGGTGTCTCACAACAGGACAATAACACTTTTCTAACACTAGGTGGAGCCAGAGAAAAACATCTTCAATCTTAGATAGTTCTACTTAAATCTTTTACCCTCAATATTTAAGAATACATTAAACTCCACTTAAAACTGAAGGAGGTTTTAATTCTTTCCCTTTTTCTTTGGTGAAAATAAACATTAAAACAAATACATTTATGCGACTGTTATGTCGTTTAGTTACAGTTTTGGCGATAAATGAAAACTAACTGTTAATGTAAAAATATTCTTAACTGTATATTTGTATACAGTATATACAGTATATGTGAGTAACTTATACTCACATATAAATGTTGTGTCAATTGTTTAATAGTGTTTGAATTTTGAATTACACTGTAGCCTGCAGTTCATACTAAACTCTGCAGCCAGAATAATTAAAGTACAAAGTATTTATATTCATGTACATCAGATGTTTTCCTGCCATTTATCTGTTAATCCAGTGACTTGATGTCGATGTAAAGAACTATTGATGAGATTCTTCATAGTCCATGACCTCGGTGTGACCTTCAGTCCCGGTCTAGTTCATCTGAATCAGGGTCTAAACCGTTGGTCTAGCTGCTGCCTCAGCATAAATTACTCAGGGGACCCCCTGCCCCCCCCCACCCCCCCAGTCCAGGCGTCTGTGATGCTGTGAATAATTCAGGACCATCATAATCTATATTTCAGTCACAGGTTCATACAGCGTTTATACGACTCAGAACCATACGTTCCCATCAGAGGAGATGTTTCTGGTCGGAAGAGAAGCTGGTCTCGCTTGGAAATACTTTCAAAATACAAGTTCTTGATCCACGTGTTGGGATCGTAACGAGGAGGTTGTTTAGGTTTTAGTACAGTTTGATGATTTTAGGCGTTTGAGTCGATACGTACGGAGTTAAAATACATCCAAACTTAAGATTCTGTGTGTGGAACTACATGTACATGTGTGTCAGAAACTACACAGATTCACCACTTACATATATTTTAGCTACATTTGTCTCAGAATAAACAAGTAAAAGGTAGAAATCGACCTATTTTTACCACGAAAAAAAAGGGCCAAATTCCCCATTTTCGTAAATAATGTTGGAAAACTAAAGCACGACATCCGACGGACCTTGTGAATGTAAACAATTGTTGCCCAAATGAGTAAAATGTTGTTTTTTAATGGCTGAAAAAAGGTAGGATTTGTGTAATTGCTGATCCACATGTAAGTAAGTAAGTAAGTAAGTCATTTTTATTTGTTTAGCGCTTTTCCAGACCAGGGTCACAAAGCGCTTAAACAATCAAAACAATATTGAATAAAGTAAATGTAGTTTCACACACAGAATTTTAAGTTTTACACGTGTATTTTTTTTGTTTTGTAAATCAAAATGACATTAATAAGTACAAATGTTATTTTTAAAATACAAAAATACAAGTAATGAATATGAATTTTACAGTCATGAGTCACAGATATAACTGAGACAAAAATAGCTCCATAGATACAAAAATAGCTCCATACATACAGTGTGTCGTCTTCATGCCTGCCTGGACGCACAAACTCATATTTCCTCCCTTTCACAAATACTCTCAACTGTGTTTTGTTACCATCGCTAGTAACTGCTGATGGAAAGTTAAGGATTCAAGGTAAACGTCATCATTTTGACAAGATTTGAGCTCACGAAAGCTCAGACTAGTTAATGAAATAAATCGTTTTTAACTAGTGTTCTATTTATTTGATTTATTCATTTTCTTTTTCAACTACCCCATGTATTATTGTTTTTGTTGTTGTTAACATGTTATTAAACACTAAATAAAAATTCAATGGTGGTCATGGGTGAAACCCAGCATGGACCCCAAACTCTCTGTCATTTACTTCATACAAACCTAAGGACCAGCAACACAGAACCATAAACAAAACACTGTTTAAACTTTTATTTTGAAGTTTATTTTTGTTCTTATGGGTCTATTCTGGTGACAATGACATCATTTATGCTCAGTTTAACGCTGGAAGTTCTCTATGGAAGTCAATCTTTGCCAACAGACTTTGAATAGGAATTTCTAACACTGAAGTTTTACAGCATCAAAATCAAATTTTGAATTAAAAAAATACATCAAATTTCATGCACTGTATTTGTTATAAATGCATAAATAAATCAGTGTCAAATTCAATGTGTAAAAAAAAAATTAAACGCAAAAATGATCTTTTAAATTCAATGTAAGAATAAAATCGATATAAATTAATTCAATGTTTAAAAAAAATAAACAACTTTAAATAATTAAATGTAAAAGAGAGAGAGAGAGAGAGAGAGAGACGGATGGATGGTTGGATGGATGGATGGATGGATGGATGGATGGATGGATGGATGGATGGATGGAGAGAGAGAGAGAAATGGATGGATGGATGGATGGATGGATGGATGGAGAGAGAGAGAGAGAGAGAGATGGATGGATGGATGGATGGATGGATGGGTGGGTGGGTGGGTGGATGGATGGATGGATGGATGGATGGATGGATGGATGGATGGATGGATGGAGAGAGAGAGAGAGAAATGGATGGATGGATGGATGGATGGAGAGAGAGAGAGAGAGAGAGACGGATGGATGGATGGATGGATGGGTGGGTGGATGGATGGAGGATGGATGGATGGATGGATGGATGGAGACAGAGATAGATAGATAGATAAAAAGTAATCTTTTAAATGTAATGTAAGAAAAAAAATCGATATAAATGAATTCAATGTTTAAAAAAAAATAAACAAGTTTAAATAATTAAATCTAAAAAGGATCTTTTAAATGTAATGTAAGAAAAAAAATCGATATCAATTAATTCAATGTTTAAAAAAAATAAACAAGTTTAAATAATTAAATGTAAAAAGGATCTTTTAAATGTAATGTAAGAAAAAAAATCGATATAAACTAATTCAATGTTAAAAAAAACAAAAACAAGTTTAAATAATTAAACGTAAAAATGATCTGTTAAATTCGATGTAAGAAGAAAATCGATTCAATGTGTAAACAAAATAAATGTAAAAACTCACGTTAAAAAAATCAGTCTTAGATATTGCTATGACACAGATTTACTTCCATCGTTGTCACATGAAAGTTTCATACATGGAATAAACAGAATAAAACACCGGCACAGAATATAAAATAATGATGACGCGGCGAAAAAAACCTAAACGTTTACTGTAAGCCGGCTCAGCATCAGGCCTGAACCATCCTCGTGTGTCATCAGGTCGGTTTAGGCAGGTTCATCCAGGGTTCATCCAGGGTTCAAGTGGAAGTTCAGGCAGAGTTCAACCGAGCGGATCCTTAGGGGGGGATGGGGGGACGCCTGGGAGTCGCTTCGCTGTTTAACGGCAGAGATAAGAGATGGAAACTCAGAAGCATCAACAAACACACAGAACATGATCCCGCGTCGCTCTGTTGACATCATTAAAAATGAACACGGAGGTCAGGAGACGTTCTTCAGGGGATATAAGAAGATCCTGGACGGACAACACAGTGGATCTTAAAAAGCTTACGCAGTTGATTGGAAAAACCAAGGTCTGCTGGTCTGGTTCACTGCTCTGAGGGAGGGTCTTGACCCCGGTGGTCCGAAGATGAGAGGATGAAACCAAGAACCTGCAGGATGAGAAGCTGCTACAGTTCGTCTTCTTTGGACGACACAAGAGTCACATAAGTCCTTCAACTCTTTGGTTTTTCTTCCTGTTAGCTTAGGTTTGGTAGAACTTTATTGTAGAATTTTTTTTTTCCAATTAGCCACAGCAATACAGCAATTATTCATAAAAAATAAATAAAAATAAAATAAGAACAAAGAGAAATAAGGAGAAAGAACAAGATGATACAATATTAAAATACAAGTCTAAAGATAAAGATAAAGAACATGGATCAAAGAAAAATAACAAAGACAAAGGACAAAAAAGACAAAATTGTGCGTCAAAACAAGATTGAAAAACCATTTTAAAGTTCATTTGTTCCTGTGACATATTGACATGTCCCATCATAATGAGACCATGTTTGTATTAGTTCTTTTGTTTGGCTCAATGGCCCCTGACAACAAAACAGCTTGTAATGGGGGGGGCTTAGATATATAAGGGGAGGGGGGTCCTTAGAAACTCAAACTTTTCGGAACCGTTTCATGTTTTGTGACCCATTAAATACCGGATCTGGAACGACACCAAGTCAGAGACCACGCCACCTCAAGGCACATGGAGTTGAGAAACATCTCCAAGTGTAGGAAGAAGTGAGGGATGATGGGAGATGGATCAGTGCTCGTGTGAATCTTGACTTCTGACTGACACGAAGAAAGATAGAAACAATAATTAAAACACCCTTAAGAAAAAAACAAGTCGTTTGTAAGAGCATTATCTCAACAGATCTTATCGTTGACCCACCTCTGACTTCTCCACTCTGTCCCTGGGAACCTTCACCCGGACCACCTCAGAATATTTCCAGGAGGGACTCGTGGAAGTCTCTAATGGAGCTTAACCCCTCAGCAACCGTCAGGTGTTTAAGCGGCTGAAGATGAAGTCCAGGGCGACTCCTGGATTGTGGGATGACGTCGGTGGAAAAAAAAAGATAATAACAAAGACTTCTCACCTTGAAAAACATGTTTAGCTTTTGTTTTAGCTTCTTAGTCTGGATGGTTGTGACTAGTCTTTTAGGACAATATGGCTTTTTAAAATAAAGAGATGTGTTTGGTGGGAGAGGTCAGGACAAGGAAGGTGGTGAGATGAGAGATATAATCTCTGGTCTTTATGTTCTTGATATTTACTATTTATTCAGTTTACATCCTAAAGCTTAATAGTATTTTCTCTCAACAAAATGTGTTTTCATATTGTGATTTGGGAACACACTGATCTGGGGTAGCATGGGAAGGGAAGGATTATGTATCTTAGACTTTGGAGCAATAAAGTTACCTTAAACTGTCATATTATATATCATATCATACTGGGTTAGGGTTAGGGTTAGGGTTAGGTCAAACTTGTATCTACTCAATACAGGTTAGGAATTGCCTTCAAATGGCTCTGATATCCACTCAAGGGTTTTAAATATGTTTTACTTTGACAGAGAATACATCTACATTTTTTGGAGGGTTACATTGAGTGTTGTATACATAGGTTTTGTATCTGGAAGTTAAAGTTCTGGTGGAAAAGGGTAGACCAAGGTCCAAGTGGATGATCCGTAGATAGATAAAGTTAACGATATTAATGCACAGACTAATACTAAATAGATTTTGATGGTGTATTCATGTACATGTACTTTGACATGAGTAGGTTCTACCTCGATAAAACATCCTACAACATCCTCTGGTCTCATCCATAGCAATGTAGGTCAGTGTGTTAGCTTCCTAAACAAACCCCTGAGGGTGGGGGGCTGGAGAGGGAGGTGCGAGAGAAGACCTCCAGGAATCTAACTAGGAACCGTTTGTGCTTCTTGCAGATGCTACAGTGAAGGACAGTAATGAGGGAGGGGTTGCGGCGAGCAAGTCCACCTTCCTCCTCCTCATCCTCCTCATCCTCCTCATCCTTGTTGACATGTTTCTATCAGGGGTCGGAGAGACTTGGACGGGGGGAGGGGCGTAGAAACGTATAGCAGCGTGACAAAGACTCAGCTATATGGGCGAGGTGTACGTCATGAGGGGCGGGGGGGGGGTAGGTGGTCAACTGTACTCGACTATAAATAGCCGTAAACTCTGGACGACCTTTCCTCACCGGTTTAATTCACCGTCTCTCCGCGAAGCTCGTGATACTATTGCCGCCATCCTGAGGAGCATCTTCTCAGGGCACCGGGGTCTCCAGAGGGAGTTACCGTGGTTACAGTGCGGCCGCCTCGCCGCTAACACGCTTTGACAGGAGGGAAGTTCCCGTCCAATGCCCTCATTTCTCCACCGAGACCTCCCTCCTCCTGGTTTGTGGTGGGTCTTGAAAACCCTATGCTGGTCCTGGACCACGTCACACCTGATGAACGAAAGTGACCCGATATGTCGAGGATGCTGTCGTATCTGTCAGAGATCGTTTACTCAAAAATCAGGTGTTTTTGAAAGATAATATAGTTCCTACGAGCGCCTGGAAGATGTATCGGTTGACGATGATAGGAGCCTCACAGGAGGGACCTGACAGAGGTCAGCCACGGACCCACCACGGAGCAGCGAGGAACTCAGTGGAGGCGGACTGGCAGCTCAGGCTTGACAAACAGACGTGGTCAGTCGTCATCTCGACAGGCGGACTGTCAGGTCCTGTTAACGTACAGGAGAACCTTCGACGAATTCATGGACGTACTTCCTGGCCCTCCACTAATTCATGGACAGACTCATATTTGCAGGTCAATGATGCTTGTGTCTGAGGTTACTTTGGATTGAAATGAGTTTCCAGAAGTTTTTTTAAGGAATATTTGATCGGAAGCAAATCTGACATGTGAACCAAATAACATTTAGTTTGAAGAGAAACACAACTTTTTTTTTTTGTTCAGTAGGTCTGCCTCGCAACCCTGCTTTTTGTTGCTTCTAAAAACTTTGCAGTTAATTGTTAAACCTTCTCAATCTCTATTCTATCTTGCGGCATAATATCAACATTTTTACAGCTCTAAGTGGTCGCATGGATATGAATTTGTAGACTGGATTTAGACCCCAGACCGGAGTTTAAAACATTTGCCATAGTGGGACACATGTCACTTTAAAGGGCACCTAATGTGAAAACTCTCCTGACTTATTCACATGTTGTAAATTTTGAAGTCGTCCTCTTCAAGATGTAGTCGGTCATTCATCATGACGTTGCTCTGTTTTAAAGTTATTACTTAATAAAGTTCTCGTCTGAAATCTCGCCAAACGAGATTAAGGTTTAAATTATACATTCTGACATCACTCTGGTGCAGGTGTCCTCCCCTAGAAGCCCTAAATCAGTTAAGAACCTACATGTTAATAAACAAAATAAATATTTATGTAAACATGCTGAGAGTTACTTCTGCCTTTAGGTGTTTTTGTAATGTGTACATTAAGCAGCAAATCTTATTTTTATTATTCGTTTTTAATGTACAAACGTGAGTTTCAGGGCTGAGTTTGAAATTTACGTGAGTCCTTGAATGCAACTTGTTTTTTTGTGACCAATCAGAGCAGAGTGGGCGTGGTTGCTTGGACGAGATTTCTTCTCAGCCAAAACAGCACATTTTAAGTGGGCGGGGCTTAAGTGTATTTTCTAATGTAAATATCTTTATTAAAGGAGATTTTTGTGCAAAAGAAACTGATGAGTATAATAGAGGTCCTCGAATAATTTAAGACACACTTAAATAAACACATTAGGTCCCCTTTAATAACAAGTATTCTTTCTTAAAAAAATATTGAATTGAAATAACGCTTTAGTTCCTGTTATAAGTCTCAGTAAATGAAAGCAGAGGAAATGAAAAATCAAGGGAGACTTGTTTACCTTTGAACGTATTACGTTTCATTTACATTGTGTCAAAACAAACAACCACTGAAGTCCCGGCTTTCCAGCTGTTCTCCCTCTGGCCCGTCCTTTTAGCAACGATGTGATTCTCAGTGTGTACACAAGCACCAGATACATCATTATTTCATACAGCAATATCATTATTTTATAGTGACCTGAATGATTCATGGAGATACATTCAGCTCATACATGAAGAAAAGTGCCACGAGCAGGAACAGAGGTTATTTTCTGAGGTGTTTAATGAGTCCAGTCCAACCTGATTTATCTTCTCACACTCTATGGTCACGAGATGTTGTGACACAGAGAACGAGATCATTGACACGAGCAGCTGAAACCAGGGTGTATGCAGGGAGGCTCTCGGCCTAAATGACTATCACCCTTTGGCCCTGAAGTGCCTTTAAAAGATCATCATGACCCATATTGAAACACAGCAACGATCTCACTGTGGATCTTCTTCAGAATGCATACAAGTGGAGCAGCTCTACTGCACTGGTCTACACAGTCCTGGACCTCCTGAAGACTCCTGCATCCTCCTGCTCCTCATGGACACTTTTTAAATGATCGCAAACAATCAACACAATTAACCTGAAACCTTGCATCTGTAACTAGTTTCAGAAAATACACAACATACCCTCCGAAATGCCAAGTAACAGCGCTCTTCCAGGCTGTGTGCTGAGCCCCCTCCTGTTTGCCCTGCAAGTATCCTGTGACCACAGGAAGGCTCACTGTCAACCGAAGAAAAAAAAGTACAAATAAACGTGTCTTAAGATGTTTCTTGAATGAGTCAGTAGATCATAAACACAGAGGAAGACCTCAGAGCCCGAGCTGGGGTGTAAGTCTGGATCAGATCACTGATGGAAGGTCTGACCATGAATAGATCTGAAAGTAAGAACCAGAATTTTAAAATGATCCTGAAAGAAACTGGCAGCCAGTGAAGAGTTTGAAGGAGAAATGTGAGTTCTTCTACTAGAGCGGATCATAATCAGCAGAGCTTTGTATGAACTGAACCCAAAAGAATCCTAACAGTACGACCGAAATAATATACGTTGCCCAAGAATTGATCCTCTCTGTAACATTTCTATCTGCAGTACACATATCTCACATAATATATACTGCTCCAAATAGTAGGAAAAGATGACAACATTTTAGGTGTAATGTCGTTAAGACACTCTTTCACAACTCAAATTCAAAACTTACATTCCTCTTTGACTCACTCAGAGTTGAGCCTTGAACCCGGTGCTCGTCCTGGTCTCCAGAGAGCAGGCAGTGACGCAGACCAGATGATCTCACCTCCAGCTTCTTATCAACCATGTTTTGGAAACAGTGGAAGAAAAATCTCTGCAGCTGCTGGAAAAGTTGACACGGTTTGAGTCTCCGAGCCAGAACCGCTCAGATGGACTCGATACTGTTGGTTCACGGGATAGTTTGAGCTGAGACTTCGGTTCAGGAGGACACAGGGATAAGTCCACGTTGACAGATCTAACAGGTGCATTCTGGATTATATATTTGTCATAAATCATCCCTAGAACATGATGTTTCCTGATGATATAGTGAGTCGAAGAGAGACTTAAGAGTTAAGAGCAGGTATGATGGTGTAATGAAAGTACAAGGAAAAAATCATTAAAAAACTGTTTTATCATCAAGTTATTCTGAGTAAACAAAGTGGAATTTTCGTTACACTGCAGTGTGTGTGTGTGTGTGTGTGTGTGTGTGTGTGTGTGTGTGTGTGTGTGTGTGCACGTGGTCGGTTGAGTTCTCATTAAACAGAAACACCATCTGGCACTAAAACACAGGAAGTTTAATTTGGCTGATTGAAGGATGCAAACCTGTCTGTGTGTGAGTGTGTGTAAGTGGATGAATGTGTGCGTCTGTGAGGGTGTGTGATCTATTGTTGTGATGTAAAAAGTGCAGTGTGTAAACAAACAGTGTTAAAAGGCTTTTGTCCTGGTGATTAAAATGAACTTATGTGCAGTTTAAGCTCATAGAACTGTTAAACTGAAATTAATCTTATATTTCTTGAATTAAAATATGTCTAGTTGTTTGTTTTTGTTAAAAGTCTAGTGTGTGATTCAGAAGTAAAGCCCTAGTTTCAAAGTCTTACCTAAACTGGTTTATGTTAACATTATGACCACTTCTTTGAGATAAATTCCCTTATTCTCAAATTAAATTATCTGGGAAAAATCAGAATCAAAACATCAGAATAATGACACTTGACTGATGACGTGGGGCTGGTTCACTGGTTGAGGCTGATTTACTAAGATTGAGAAACGAGTGGCTGTAACATGAAACAGAAAGAAATGTCAAATATTTAAACTAATTCTGATTTGTGGCACTTAATAATGCAAGGATGTAAAATGAAGGTTGGATTGTCTTTATGCTTGTTAAATAGGATCAATCTAACGTGTTTTATTTAGGTTTGAGATTTTTATTTGTATTTTTATTATTATTATTATTATTTTATTTCATGTTTAATGTTGCACACAATAACATAAATTCATTTTTTTGTGGTTTTCCACTGAATGGAAATATAAAAATACTAATAATTCTGATTCTGATGGGAAACACATGTCGTTATTATAGAATTATATTATATATCATATATAATAATATTAAATATTAAATGTAAACATCAGGTCAGTTATTGGCAGGGATGTATAATCTAAAGATTGCATCAATAACATACATATTGGAGACAAAAACCTTGTGTTTATAAAAGTTATCAAAAAATAAACTCTCCTGACTCACATGTAGTAAACGTTAAAGTCTCATCATGACCATGTTTTGAACTTATTACTGTATAAAGTTCTGTAGGTTTGTATTAACTCAGCATAACCTTGTTTTATTATGATTATTGAGAACTTATAAATGACAAATGAATGACATGAACGCTACAGTTACACAGTATTTTAAATCAGTATTATGAGTTACATAATGTTACGTTATTAAAACGTTTTTTAATTGGCAGGATATCGAATAAGTAGTTTTTATTTTGTAGAAAAAAAATAAAATAATATAAGATAATGAAAGTTTTCGCAGTGAGAATAACAATTGAGTTATAATAATGAAACGATCAATCATCTTTTGACACTTTATAAAAAACACTAAAGAGTTTTATTGTCGGTGATGAGTTACTTAATAAAAATGTTTAAACCCTTCTTGATACATTTTCATTCATTTGCTGTTGTGTTTATTCGTTTATTATTTTGAGAAGAGGAGAATCTCATACGTGACGTCACTCACCAGGTGTTATTAAGTAAGTATTTTTTATTTATAGAGCGCTTTTCCAGACCAGGGTCACAAAGCGCTTAAACAATCAAAACAATACTCAATAAAATATATACTTTAAAGGTCAAGATAAATTGAAGCTTTAACTGTTGTCACAAGACATTGGACGAGACAAGACATTAGTAATAAACGGCAATAAATCATTGACGCGCGTGATGTTTTATTTAACGCTAAACCTATTCACTAAAATATGAACTAAGTCGTTTAAAATCAATCCAAATATAAAATATGAAAATCTATTCATGTATTTACTATTTTTGACCGATGATCTGATCGAAAAAAAAGAAAACATTGTCAAACATTTGTGGCAAAAATAAGTTAAAATGAAGACCTTGTAGTGTTATTTGATGCCAACAGGGGGCGGTCTGGTCACAGCTACAGAGTTCCTGCGCACACAAGCGTGTGTGTGTTGTGTGCGCGCATGCGTCCTCCCGGCACAATGATTTTGACGAGCCAAAAGCCCCCCCCCCTCTCCTCCCGTAAACGCACGCCCACACGCACGCGCAATGTTTGCCCACATGCGTTCAGACGATTATTGTCGCTGAGAAAACAAAAGCCTCGCAGGAAGTCTCCAGCTCGCGCCTGCGCACTGGCGGATGGCACACCGGGGCGTCAGTGCGCCTTTTTTACGCACACACCCGGCCTGCAGGGTGCACGCGCACGCGCGGCCCCAGCGCGAGATTAGAGCAGCAGCGAGAAGTTGGGAGTCAGTTCGGAGGCAGAAGGAGCAGAAGGAGCAGGAAAGAGGATTTGTTGACAGAAGTTGCAGAAGCTCCTCCTCCTCGCGCGCGGAACCTCCTTTAATGACTAATTTCTCCCCATCTCTGCCTCCTCCTCCTCCCTCTCTCCATCTCTCCTCCTGACCCTCCTTTCTCTCGGTCTTGCTTCCAGTCCCGGATCACGGAGGTGGACGCGACTTGTTTGTTGTTGTTTATTTTTTTATTGTTATTATTTATTCCTGCAACTTTTTTTTTTTTTTTTTTTTTTTCCTCCTTCTTTCTTCCCTCACGTCGGGAGACCCCGCTCTACCGGGCATGGAGGACGCGAAAGACCCCCCGACCGTGCACCGGTCCTCCTCCTTCAGCATCAAGAGTCTCCTCCTGCCCTCCAGGTGCGAGCGCTCAGACCCCGCGCACGCACCCGCGCACGCCGCCGCCGCCGCCGCCGGGACGCTCTCGCTGTCGCCCGGTTCCGACTCCGAGAAGTCCCTGGACCCGCCGGACGCGGACTCCACGGCGGCGGACCCGGAGAAGCCGGGTCAGGAGGACCCGGAGGAGGAGGAGGAGGGCGGAGGAGGCGCGGAGGAGGTCAAGCCGGCACCGGAGCCGCAGAACAGCACCGGCGGCACCAAGACCGGCAAGTACGACAAGCCGCCCTTCAGCTACAACGCCCTGATCATGATGGCGATCCGCCAGAGCCCGGAGAAGAGGCTGACCCTCAACGGGATCTACGAGTTCATCATGAAGAACTTCCCGTACTACCGCGAGCACAAGCAGGGCTGGCAGAACTCCATCCGCCACAACCTGAGCCTCAACAAGTGCTTCGTGAAGGTCCCGCGCCACTACGACGACCCGGGCAAGGGCAACTACTGGATGCTGGACCCGAGCTCCGACGACGTGTTCATCGGCGGCACCACCGGGAAGCTGCGCCGCCGCTCCGCCACCTCGCGCGGGAAGCTGGCCATGAAGCGCGGACTGCGCTTCGCTCCTCTGGGTCTCGGGCTGAACGAGCGCGCGAACAACCCGCTGTACTGGCAGATCTCGCCCTTCCTGTCGCTGCACCACCACCACCACCACCACCCGCACTACAACGGCTCCTCGTCCGGGTTCCTGAACCAGGCGGCCGGCTACGGCCCGCTGCTGCCCGCCGTGGAGCAGCTGAGCAACGGGGACTTGGGTCGCTCCATCCTGGGCGGGTCCGGCGCGGGCGCCCTGGGCCTGACGAACACTTACGGGATGAGCACGTCGCCGGTCGGGCTGCTGTCCGGACAGAGCGCCGGGTACTTTGTGTCGGGGGGTCAGGGGAACCCCGTGTCGGGACCCGCGCCCCCGCACCTCCAGCAGGGGGGCCCGACGGGCTTCGGGGGCCTCGGGAGCGGCGGCTCCTCGTCCCTGCTCTCGGACTCGCTCAGGAACACCTCGCTACCGGGCTTTTCTCCGGGCGTGTCCGCGGGGTTCCCCGGAGTCCTGTCCCACCAGAAGAGGGTGACCCCGAACGCGTTCCTGAACTGAGCAGAATAATTGTGGTAAATATCAAAATATATATAAATATAAGAAGTGAAACTCTGGCCATATTATTCCACTGGGAAGTTTATTTTCTCGCGTTTTATGAAACAACAAAAAAGGGAGGTTTTGTTACCCGCGGGTGTATAACTGTAACTAGACTTGCCAAAGGTAACTATAACTATATTTCAAACTATTTATATCTTGTACAAAGATTTTCAGTTTCAGTCTTTTATTTATGTTTTGTATTTATTGTACAATGTATTTAAAGTCTATTTGTTATCGTGTTACTCATCAGTATTGACGGTTGAATAATTATTTATGCGAGACAATCGAGGAGTGTGTGTTGGTTCTTGAGTTGTTTTTTTAAATGAAGCCTTAAACGCGAGCTACACGTGTGTGGGAGGAAGAACAAGCCTAAAGATCATATCTTACTCAGGTCAGACCCGGGACAGGCCTCGACGTGGACCTACTATTACAGACGTCATTTCCAAAAAATACATCTATTTATATGTATCTTTATTTTAAACATAACATTCAGTCAGAAATTACATTTTGAATTTCTCTTTAAATAAATAGATTCTTACGATTTAGGAAATTATTGATTTGTATTAAATTATGCAAAACTTCACTTTTGACAAGGGATTAATTTTTTACCCATGATGCAAGTTTGCGTGACGACGTGTGAGTGTGTAGGCCTGACACAAGTGTTCCGAACAACAGAGCGGGTTCACGGGTGACGAGTTAGGAGCAGACCGGCGGAGGCCTCCTCAGACCCGGAGAAATGTAGTCGTTATTTAGGAGGAAATAAACACACACACACACACAAACACTCACACACACACACTTCACTACAAACACACACGAGCGTGTGATAGCGAGGCCTGTTTCGATTGTTGTTTTTTCTCAAATAAATTAGAAATATATTCCACTGGAAAATCAAAGTCACATTGAAAAGATGGTTTTTTTTAAATGTGTCTAAATGTTTCACAATGTTTTCACATATAAAATACACGATTAATGGGGAAAAAAATAAACGAACTAAATACATTAAAAGATAAAAGTCTATAAACACACACTTTTCAACTGAGATAAAAATAAATTGTAGGAAAATAAATATATTTAGATATTTCAATATTGAGTTCTGTCCTTCACTGTGATTAAATTAGTGTATTTTAATGTTAAAATGACCAACTAGGTTTCGTTGCTTTTGTAAAAATACGCTTAAAAATAAAACCACTGTCATCAAACTCCTGAAAAAACAAAAACAAATCTGTAACTTGTATTTGATGTATTATTTATATACATCTAAAAATCCGCCTTATCTAAAAAAAATGAAAACTAACATCAAATAAATTAAAAACCAGTAAAAATGTTAATAATAAAATTGTTGCAAATAAATCAATAAAAAAGGCAACAAAACGCCAGGAATATTTTTTAAATTAAATTAATTTAAAAAACAAACACTTTATGCAACAAAAACAACCATTGAATTAAAACATTTTTTATCGATAAATATATGTTTATGATTTAAAAGCGCGAAATGTGCCTTTCGTAAAAAAAAAATCACGTTGTTATTAGAAACTTAAGTTTCATGTTTCCTTCTGCACACGTTAGTAAAACGTAAACAAATGTAAACGAATGTTGCTGTAATGAATCTTCATTTAAAATGCTGGTCATAATTATCAGAGGTTTTTTTTTTTAACTTGAAGAAAAGTGACTTTCGTGTCAAATAAAAGAAGAATTCATTGATTCGTTCGGATGAAAACTGTGTCACCTCTGACCCAATTCAAAGAGGAAGGGTCTGGCCTCGTTCACACGCTCATGTGGAAACATGACCCCAGTTATTTCCATCAGATTCTCACTAAATAAAGCACAATCCGGATCAGTCCGGACTCACAACAAGAATCAACAGGTTTTTTTTTTTTTCAATTCTGTCTCAGCAGAGGTTTTTGTAAAGATTGATTTTACCTTTTCAACAAGTTTTTTTGTTTTTGCACTTTTGTCCTTAGAAATCACTTGTATGACATCTGTGTTCTGTTGCTTTTTGATTGTCTGATTTTTATTCTTTTCCAGAAGAATTGATTAAAAGCGACGTATGAGGAAGAATCTTGTCTGATGATTGATCAGTTGATCAGTTTATTAGTTGATCTGAACTATTAGCAACGAAAAATAAAATAGTTCATGTTATATTTCAGGTTTGACGTTTCAAATGTATTAGAAATAAATACGTTCCATTTTTATTTAAGGTAAATGTTTTAATTTTAACTTTTGTTCGACACACACAAACACTCATAACACACACAAACACTTATAACAGACACAAACACACACACACACACACACACACTATCTGCCTTAGGCCTAGTGATAAATAGTAAATCTGTGCACGAGAAATTCTAAAATATGAAATTAAATGCGTTGCAATAGCTGAGATATCAGTAGAATTTTGTGTTTAAATAATGTTTTTGTTCAGTCGTAACTAGACTTTCATGGAGACACTCACTTTAGTTCAACAATTTCATTTGTTGAACGATATAACAACAACAAGTGTTTGAAAATAATGAAAAAAAACACACAAAAAGGCCAAACAATTCATCTTCTTCTGGCCAAACATCTACAAAGGCCTTAACATTTCTTTCAACAGGCCTGAAAATAAATAAAACTACATAAACAACAATTATTTTAACAATAAATCATTAACGATACAAAGATAATGTGTATTATTTACAGAAAAAACTACTTTAAATAGGTTTTACTCTGAAAATAATAAATATATTAAATACATCTCATTTAATACAACTTACTTTGGCATTATATTTTAATATTTGAAGCAGCTTTAAACAGCGAATACATGTGAATTAGCGTAAAATATTACACGATGTATTAGAAAGAAAACACAAAACAGAAGCTAGTGTTTGAGGTGAGTACTACTGGAGTCATGTATCACATGTACACATTAAACTTAAACACCTGAGGAATCTTGAGACGTAACTTCATCAGGTTTGTCGAGAGAACGACACGCTCGCGCGACCGTGAAACTTTTCATCCCAACAAGAATAAACCAGTCGAGACTCATTGACGAATCGTTGATGGAAGTTTCTCCAGATCCTCAAACATTCCCGAGAGAAGTTTTATTCTTGTTTTTCCAAGAGTTGGATTTTAAACCTGTCTTTGCTGAACTAGATGAAGATGAGACGACATTATACGATAAGGAACCGACGGTACAATCATATTTATTCATTCATTTTCTATGCCGCTTGTCCCAATATGGGGGTCGTGAGGACTGGAGTCTATCCCAGTATCATAGGGCGAGAGGCAGGGGACACCCTGGACAGGACGCCAGTCTGTCTCAGGACACACAAAGACAGACAACCATTCACACACACACTCATACCTACAGACAATTTCCCTCAAGTTCTCAATCCACCTCTGTATGTTTTTGAACCGTGGGAGGAAACCGGAGTGCCCGGAGTAAACCCACTCAACACAGGGAGAACATACTAACTCCACACAGAAAGGTCACAGGTTGGTTTCCCTCCCGACCCGGAAGTGAACCGACAACCTTCTGGCTGTGACGCGATCGCACTCATCGTGATCAGGTTCTATGAGGCTCAGCAGCTTCTGTGGACTCTGTAGGTCCAACAATGTTCCTCAAAGATTGAACAGTTTTTTCATACAAGAGTAAATACTTATCTATATATATTAAGACTATATGCAGGATGAGTGTAAACACATCACCAACTTATGATCGATTGTTATTTTAATAGATGAAAAGATAGATGGACTTTATTAATCCCTCTGGAGATCTCCTTTGGGAAATTGAGTTTCCAGTTGATAACAGCAAGTTTCATAATAACCAGAACAAAGTGCAAACAAAAGAACAAAGTGCAAACAAAAGAACAAAGTGCAAGGGATGACAAAGTGCAAAGTAGCAGAGGCTCCATCTTGCCGACATGATATTAAGATTTTTTTCTCTATAATCTCCGGGAAAAACATCTGGAAAACCATGTTCTTGAAAGTATTACTAAGAGATGAGATCAAAAGTAATTCTAATGTAGTTGTGAAGTAACTTTACATACAGGCCTCCATGTGAACCACATCAATTATTGTGTAGTCAAGAGTAAAGTGTAGATTAAACATATCTGACGTCGTTATACATTTCCTTCCATAATATCTTCTTAAATGTTACTTTGATGTTGTACTTCACTCCTTTGATGTTTATTGATCCGACTTAAAAACAACAACAGTCTACCACATATAGAGTCACACAACCTGTGAACATCTAAGTATCTACAGTATATCTGTGATTTATCTTTGTCCAGCAGGACCGACACAACAAACAATAACTTGACTTTAACCTTCAAGTGTACTACTTATAGTTTCATTTAAAACAAGTATACTCATAGTACACTTGAATATACAACTATTTGCTAAGATGTCAAAAGTAACCTTCAAGTGTACTACTTACATTTTGGTATAAAACAAGTATACTCACAGTACACTTGAATATACAACTATTTGCTAAGATATCAAAAGTAACCTTCAAGTGTACTACTTATAGTTTAGTATAAAATAAGTATACTTATAGTATACTTGAATATACAACTATTTGCTAAGATATCAAAAGTAACCTTCAAGTGTACTACTTACATTTTCGTATAAAACATGTATACTCACAGTACATTTGAATATACAACTATTTGCTAAGATGTCAAACGTAACCTTCAAGTGTACTACTTATAGTTTAGTACCTTCAAGTGTACTACTTATAGTTTAGTATAAAATAAGTATACTTATAGTACACTTGAATATACAACTATTTGCTAAGATATCAAAAGTAACCTTCAAGTGTACTACTTACATTTTGGCATAAAACAAGTATACTCACAGTACACTTGAATATACTAGTATCAGTCGACTCTCTGTGACGACCAAGTCGAAGTAAAAAAAACACCAAGACTAGTTTGTCTTCAGGAAGTTGAAAGGACCACCAGCAGGAGGATCATGGAGCGTAAACAAAGCCGTGGTTCTGATGGTTCCTGCTGGTTCCTGCTGGTTCTGATGGTTCCTGCTGGTTCCTGCTGGTTCTGACGGTTCCTGCTGGTTCTGATGGTTCTGATGGTTCCTGCTGGTTCCTGCTGGTTTTGATGGTTCCTGCTGGTTTCTACTGGTTCAGCGAAGAGGCTTCTTCCCTCACATCGAGCGTCGGGACGTCCAACGGTGCTGCTGTCAAAAGACACATCGAGACAGACTTGATCCGAGGACGGTGACACAAGAAGAAGTTCTGTAGCCCAGACCAGCTGGAGACCATCAGGAGGAGGAAAGTGGGAGAAGTCCACGTGTACTTCTGATGTGATGCTACCAATAAAAAACACATTTTATTCGTGCACGTTTTTTTTGATTTTCTGAGACTCCTGTGTTTGTCTCGCGTTGTCTTGATCTTTTAACTATATATTTTATTGAGTATTGTTTTGATTGTTTAAGCGCTTTGTGACCCTGGTCTCTCAAAGCTCTATATAAATATAATTTACTTACTTACTTACACAAGTACTTCCTCTAGCTCCGGGTGATACCAGTTACAACGAGAACCTATGATTCTTGAGGGGACACAGAGAGTTTGGGGAGACACCATCACGTCCCACCATTATATATATATATATATATATATATATATACAATATATATATATTTTTATCATTATTACTGACAAATGTCCATTGTTTGGTTGATGATTTTGGCTGAATTTGAGGAAAATGTGGGTAAAGTACAGATAAATAAAAAAGTTGTTTGTAGTAAAACAAGTGGATTTGAACCACATTTTTCTTTCTAGTTTGGGTCAAGTTGACCCGGAAGGTCAACAGTGGCGCCGATGCTGGATTAAAAAAAATTACAAAAATACATTGCTATGGTGACCGTCCAGGATGTTTAAGATAAGAGGACCAGAGATCGTCAGACAGTTGGTTTGGTGTCGACCCACGTCTTCGACTGTTTTGTGTTTCAAGTCAACATGTTCCTCTGATAATGGCCACAGACTTATAATGAACATTGTTTAAAGGCTGAAAATAAATAAACAAAAGTGAGAGAAACAAGTATAAAGAGGAAGCGTTTTATTAAATACTTCAAAAAAGAAGTACAAAACACAAGAATTGTCACCAGCTTTTTAAATGTAATTTGATAAAGATACTGCATGAGTTTATCATATTATAATAGAATTGGTGAAATTTGAAAACTGTTGTATTCAAAAGCGGTTAATAAAACTATAAATCAGAGAAATGTTTCAAATATATGTTGATTCATTAAAGATTCACAAATACTATATTTTCAAGCTTTTGTTTCATTTGTAAAAGCAGAAAAAATACAGTAGATGGAAAAACCTCTGAAGTCATCACAACGTTTCTCAACCTGTCTTTGCTCGACGTCGTTCTCTCGTCCTCAAGCGAGTCCAGATCCTCAGACCCTCATCGGGTCTCCGGGATCCACTTCCGGTCCGACTGCAGCTTTAAGAGCCGGTGCGGTGAGAATTTAGGTCACGGGCTCGCTCTCTTGTTCTGGCAGCTGGGGCGACCCGGGGGGGGGGGGGCGTGGTAGGCGTGGGTGTGGTGATGAAACCTGGAGGTTGTGATGTCACACCCAGTCCGGTGTCATATTCGTCTTTAGAAACCGACAAGTTCCGACAGATTCCCAAGTCCTGCGCTGATGGTCTACGGCCCAGATCCGGGATTTGAACTTGTGATGCGAGTCAGCTGACCTTAAACCCGCCGGGGCTCCCTCTCGCCTTCAGAGCGGGTCGTTCATGGAGACCCCCTCTTCTCCGGGATTATCCCAAAACACATGACTCATCTCCAACGTGCTCCAGTGGACGAGTCCATGTTCCTCGTGGTCCAGGATCATGATGTGACGTCGATCGCCTGCTTTAACATCAATAAAGTTTAAATATATTCAATACTTTAGCTGTTTATGAAAACATCCTCAGGAAACAAGTATATGATAAACAAAGTGTTTAGATCGTTTGAAAGTTTATAATATTCGTCCAAATCGAAGCAAAGGTTTAGAAGTTAAAACTTTAATACATAGTTGCTTCTTTTTCAAGGGACCAAAAGTAACTGGACAATGTGGTAAAGGTCTCTTACTCGTCTACACTGGAAGCGTTCGCCATAGTTACCCAGAGTACTTCCCGTTTATATCGCTTGTTATTCTTTGAACTTCTGCCACAAACAAGCTTAAAATAAAGACTTTTATTCAGGAACGATTCTCACGTCGAGGCTTCAATACAAGAGGGTCGTTACAGACGAGCATATGAAGGTATTTGTTTATTTTTCTAAGTGTCTTTTTGGATGAAGATGAAGACAAAGACAACTGAGCTCAAGTTGCTACATTAAAATGAACAAACACGTTCGTCTATAGCTCTAAAAAGAACAGATTACTCTGAACATAATCCCACATGAGTCGACATGAGAGGAGAAAATGAGTGAAGTTTGAATTGAGGACGAACTGACGCTTTAACCCGTCATGAGTTAAAAGGTCTGGAGTCGATTCAAGCCGTTGCTGTGAAAACAACATGCAGTGGAAGGAGATTTACAGATCAAGAGAAGTAGATCAACACTTTGGTACATTCTGGGAAAGAAAGACAGGTGAGCTTAGATCGAAGAATCCTTTCCAGGGTGAAGAAAAAAAAACGCTTCACAACATCCAAGTGAAGAAAACTCTCGAGGGACGTATCAGTGTCTTCGTCTGAAGAGACGACTTCATGACGGTAAAGTCAAAGGATTCAACACAAACTATTGCAAACTATTAAAACAGCTGAGGAGGCCGACCCAGTTCTGGATCAACATTCTTTGCACAGATGAGACTAACATCTACCTGCACCTGAAGGATGGGAAGAAGAAAGTTTGGAGAACAACATGAAGCATCTTCTGGTGGAGGCAGTGAGATGGTCTGAACATGCATGACTTCCAAATGTCACTGCGTCACTCGTGTTTTCTGATGACGTGACAAAAGACAGAAGCTGTCGGATCAAACATGAAGGTTATAGGATCAACTTCCTGCTCAGATTCAACCAAATGCAACAAAGCAAAGAAGTGGAATCTTCTGCTGAAGACCAAACTTGGGCAGAAAGACTGACAAACAAGCAACAACTGAAGAACATCTGCAGTGAAGGAAGCGTCTGATGATGTCCTTGATTTCCAGACTCCAGGCAGTCACGGCCTGCAAAGAATTATCTAGAAAATATTGAAGCCCTTGATTTCAACAGTAAAGTCTGCACTTCAGTTCAGTTCTAGTTGGTTCATTTCAAATCCAAGTAAAGTTTTAGACCGAATGAAAAAACATTTTGAAACATGTCCCAGGAGATCTGTGGTGTGCGACTGGATGTTAAGTGAGTGATGACAACCTTAAGGGTCTTGAGTGGGCGCCTCCTTCTTGGGTGTTTCGCTGAGAGGCCCACGACACCTCCAGAGGGTTTAGTAGTGAATCCCAGCGTCCCAGGTTCACTCCCTTGACTTGAAGGCCAATACGGAGATTTTGAGGCCACAAACCTCTGCAGCCTATCTCCACCGGACGCACCCCTGAGCTCCACCCTTCGGCTGCAAGACCAGCATACCTCAGTGTTTTCAGGCCTCCTCCACCACACCCTCCCACTGTGAGCCCCATGATGTGAACTGGAGCGAGGCTGACCAGAGAACTAGGTCTAGTCGCAGGTTTTTGACTGTAATCTCGGCGGAGAAACAGAGCTTGTTACCAGGTCTGCCAACAGCTTCCAGTCCCAGGTTTTGCTCAATAGTACCGGGGGTCTGGTTGAGAGGTGGAGGGCCTGGTTTGACCCTCGCCCTCCTGAACAAATGGTCTTTGCTGCCAGGAGGGGTGACGGGTATTAAGCCTTGTACGCTGACTTTCCTGCACCTCTGCATTTTTTAAATATTTTAAATGTATCCTGGTTTGTCTCATTCAGATTAAAATCTCTTTTACAAGAGATACCTGGCAGGATGGACAGTAAAACACAGTTACGCATAAAAAACAATTACATTCAATATTAAAAGCAATAGCACAATATAAGGAAAATAAACAAGATTACTGAATAAAACATCCACAATTGCCGATAGAGTCCGGCGTCAAATTCTTGAAAACAGCCTTAAATTCGTTTAAAGTCACAATATTCTGAAGCTTGAGCTGCTTCGGCAGTTTATTCCATGAAGACGGTGCAAAAAACGTAAAAAGCTGTTTTACCCAGTTCTGTACGAGCTAAAGAACAGTCATAATCACCGTATCCTGAGCCCTAATGCATGGGGGGGACATTTTACAGACAAATACAAAGACAAATAACAAGGGAGTTTATCTAAATTCTCCTTGTAGATAAAAACATACCAATGACTAATTCGTGACATAAAGAGAGAAGTTTACTATTGAGTACAGTGTACAGTGATGAGTTCAGGGTCTGCTGTTTAGATGAACCTCAAGGCTCCAACATATGTAGACAGTGAGCTGATGAATTCACTTACAAACCATCACTATAGTCAAGAACTGGCAGGAAGGGAGCTTGGAGAAGAAAAACACACTCAGAGAGAGAAAAACATGATTTATTCCTAAAATAAAAACATAACTTTAGTTTCCTTTTATTTACCAGGTTTTGTATGTGGATTAACAAAAGAGATATGGTCATCAATCATAAAACCCAAGTATTTGTAAAAAGACACCACCTCAATTTCATGACCTTGGGAGGTTGTGATTTATCTCAATAAGTTTGAAAATTGAAAATACCATAAGTTTGGTCTCATCAGCGGTCCCAGAACTGAACCCTGGGGAACACCTTTATGCACTGTTAGTATCTCAGAAGTAGATCGATTAAACTTAGTAGCCAGAGTAACACCTGGTTGTGTCGCCAGGTTTAAGGGCCTTGGGTCCTGCATCCCCTCTTCAACTTCGCTGGACTTGGGCGTATAGGGCACTCAGGGTCTTCGGCACCACTGGCTTAGATTTTCGGGTGAAGGCAGCTCATCGTATGTTGCTCTGATGGTAACGCTTGCCCTAAATTTCCTTCTTCTCCCACAGATCCTTTCAGGAGTTTGTCCAGTTTCTTCAGGAAAAAGTGCATTTGTGTAAACTTGGTAAACTCCAGATTTTGTAAATTTGCTTCAGTAAATTGTCTCTTGTTTCTTATTTGTTTTAAGGTTTCGTACATATGTTTCTGGAAACTGTCAATTTGTTTAAAAGTTTGTATATTTACTGGAAATATGAGCCAAAAATCCCCCAAAAAAACAAAACCACAGAAAAATGTTTAATGAAAATAAGACTTTTTGAATGGAGAATTCAGAAAAACATTCATTTACGGGAATAAAGAACGTATTAGAGTAAAAGTGAAAACAACACAATATTAACCCACTATTGTGTTTCTGCAGCGGAACCTTCCGTGTCGACCTTTGTGCGGATTAATAAACGACTCAATATTTCCATCAGATTTGATTTAGATCAATGGAATAAAACGACGTGTTGTATTTCCCCTGTCACTCGCTGGACCTCTGTCTCCAAATGAATGGAACACCTTCTGGGAGGCGCAGTAATCGCCCCCTGCTGTGAGCAGCTTCAACATTTCCATCGTGGTTAAATTCCTACAACTTTTGTATTTCCCAGTTGAGACGAGGAAACATCAGGATTTGGGTCGGATTGACGTCGTCGTTGATTCAATCTCGCGGATGAAAACCGTCCGGAGGGAGCGTGAGACCAGGATCAGACTCGAATTGACGCTGGAATGGAAGGTTGATTGTGATGGTCGATCCCTCGACACCCCGAGCTGTCGGCAGGTGAACGGAACACGCCGCGCGACCTCTGACCTCCGGACTGTCCGCTGTCGGCGCCGTGAGACTGGAAGAGTCTGCTGGAGGTCAGGACGGAGTGACGCACAGATGCTTTAACAACAAGCTGTGGACGGTCAGGAAGAGAACTTTCCAGGAACTCTTGAACCCACAACCTGGTGCTCGGAGCCGCGGGACGATGGACGGTCAGCGGGGATGACAGGTGTCCGTCAACAGGTGAGGGACGATTTTACACCTTCTCACTCCCGAGTGACCGATCCTTACACCACCTGCTGACAAAAGCTTCTCCAAAAAATACACTTTAATAATTTCTTCACCTTTATCAACATTTTCCATCAACTGGATCAGAAGGTTTTTATTTGATAAAAAACATTATTTTGAAAAACAACGTTAATTAATCAAAAACCGAATGATTTCATCCCATATTAAAATAAAGGATTTTATTCTTTCCTTGTTTGAGTCTGTAATTCTATTTTATTTAATTCAAAATGGTTCATTTGTGAGAGGAATTTACTTTATATTGCAGTTGAATTATGTCTTTTATTTGATTTCATAAAATACTAGATTAAAAATAATTTCACATATTTTCTAAAGGTATTTTTTCTCCTTCATGTCAGGTCAATGTATTAAAGCTGTATTTTAAGTTGATTTAAAAAAGAGTTTGTCAGTATTTGTTCTGTTAAAGATATATATTTCAGTGATGTAGCCACTCATGCTAATTGCTAGCAGGAAACTTTTCTACACAAACTTTAGAAACAACGACATCATTGAATTATCTGAACACCTTTTATTTTCAACATGACTTTAAATCTACAGATTATTAATCAAAATGAATAAAAAGCTTGAGTCGCCTTCAAGTGCCTGGATCTTCCTGCCTCTCTGGCCCTGTGTAGCTGGGACGCCACACTGAAGAAGGAGGGACGTCCGTTTAAATAAACATCTTTCCCACAATTCCACACAGACATGGAGTCAATCATGTTTATAGTCGCTGTCGGTTTGAAGTTAACAAATCCTGACACTTGCTGTCACACTTTGATCTCGAGAATCAACGTTCAATACAGTTTTGTCATCTCGGTGGTTTAATATATATATATATTTTTAAACTTTATTTTTATAACACATTTTCCAACACACACACATGGAGATATGAAACCCTCAACATGTCTGCCATTAGAAGAAAAAACAAGGAATTGTATATAAATAATACATTAAACAGAATAATAATAAAAAAAACAAAAAAAAACAAACAGTAACCAAACCAAACAAAAACCATACAAACAATACTATTGAAGTGTATTGTATAGTACATTGAAAATGTGGAACATCAAGTCCATTACTCCATAACAAGATCAAATCAAGGTAATATTCGTTCCTATTACACCTAATCAATTAAAAATACCTCTGTTTCAATTCAGTCAAATCCGTGGTTTGATATTTTAAATCATCAACTTAACACAAATATTTTGTATTTACATCAGTAAAAACATCATTTCACCACATCTATGTATACAAATGAGCAACAAAAACATTGTTGACTGTTTGCAAGAGCATTCATTATTTGACATTTTTCAACGTATTTTCTGCAAAATATTTATTTATTTATTAATAATTATTTCTGTAATCAATAATAATCAAATAATCAAACATATTGAATTAGTGAGCATTTGTTTATAGCCTAATACAACGTATATCCAGTCAGATAAGAGGAGATTATGATCACATTTTTATTCAAAAAGTATTAAAATAAATACATTTCATCAGTACTTTTTCCTCAATCTTTATTTTTTTTCTTCTTCAACGTTTTGTCTTTCTTTAAATAAACTATATGTGGTGAAGTTAAAAAATAATAATAATAATAATAATAATGTGTTACTGAAGTAGAAATAAATGTTAACATCAAAGTACAAAAGCATAGTTTGTCGAGAAAAAACGGTGTATGTGCTCGCGCTGCTTAAAACAACAGATTTGTTTTTCGGGAATAACAAGGAAGCCACAGGTCAAAGGTCAGCCGCTCTCCGACCTTCTTACAAATTGACCAGGAAGCTCAAAGAAAGGAAATTAAACCTTCAGAAAAGAGACAAAAGCCACGGCGGGATCCAAGAGCCTTGATCTTCTCTTGACCCGTCAGCGCCGATGACATCAGCGGAGGACAACCGGAGGACGACCGGAGGACGACCGGAGGACGACCGGAGGACGACCGGAGGACGAGGATGACCGGAGGACGAGGATGACCGGAGGACGAGGACGACCGGAGGACGAGGATGACCGGAGGACGAGGATGACCGGAGGACGACCGGAGGACGACTGGAGGACGACCGGAGGACGACCGGAGGACGACCGGAGGACGAGGACGACCGGAGGACGACCGGAGGACGACTAGAGGACGACTAGAGGACGACCAGAGGACGACCAGAGGACGACCAGAAGACGACCGGAGGACTTCCGGAGGACACCGGAGGACGAGGACGACCGGAGGACGACTAGAGGACGACCGGAGGACGACCGGAGGACTTCCGGAGGACACCGGAGGACGAGGACGACCGGAGGATGACCGGAGGACGACTAGAGGACGACCAGAGGACGACCAGAGGACGACCAGAGGACGACCGGAAGACGACCGGAGGACGACTAGAGGACGACCAGAGGACGACCAGAGGACGACCAGAGGACGACCAGAGGACGACCGGAAGACGACCGGAGGACGACCGGAGGACGAGCGGAGGACGAGCGGAGGACGAGCGGAGGACGACTAGAGGACGACTAGAGGACGACCAGAGGACGACCGGAAGACGACCGGAGGACGACCAGAGGACGGCCGGAAGACGACCGGAGGACGACTAGAGGACGACCGGAGGACGACCGGAGGACGACTAGAGGACGACCGGAGGACGACCGGAGGACGACCGGAGGACGACCGGAGGACGACCGGAAGACGACCGGAGGACGACTAGAGGACGACCGGAGGACGACCGGAGGACGACCGGAGGACGACCGGAGGACGACCGGAGGACGACCGGAGGACGACCGGAGGACGACCGGAGGACGACCGGAGGACGACCGGAGGACGACCGGAGGACGACCGGAGGACACCGGAGGACGACTAGAGGATGACTAGAGGACGACTGGAGGACACCGGAGGACGAGGACGACCGGAGGACGACCGGAGGACGAGGACGACCGGAGGACACCGGAGGACGAGGACGACCGGAGGACGACCGGAGGACGACCGGAGGACGACCGGAGGACGACCGGAGGACGACCGGAGGACGACCGGAGGACGACCGGAGGACGACCGGAGGACGAGGACGACCGGAGGACACCGGAGGACGAGGACGACCGGAGGACGACCGGAGGACGACCGGAGGACGACCGGAGGACGACCGGAGGACGACCGGAGGACGACCGGAGGACGACCGGAGGACGAGGACGACCGGAGGACGACCGGAGGACGACTAGAGGACGACCAGAGGACATTCACGTCTTCATGCTACGGATTCTTACGGATGAGTTTGTTGTTTCATAAATAACAATAAATTTAAGTTTCCACAATCAGGATCATTTGAAATACATCAAAGTCCAAATCCAGCAAGTTCTTCAAAAATCCATATTTCGGTTTGAAAAAACAACTTATTTTAATTCAAAGTTGTTTAATAGTTTATATTTTAATAGTGTGTATAAAAGACAGTTATATGATGTTTTATTTTGCAATTTAAACTCAAATATTCTGTGTGTAGTTAGTATGTTCTCCCCGTGTTGCATGGGCACTCCGCTTTCCTCCCACAGTGCAAAAACATACATTTGAGAACTTAGTGTGTGTGTGAATGGTTGTCTGTCTTTGTGTGTCCTGAGACAGACTGGCGTCCTTTCCAGGGTGTCCCCTCTCGCCCAATGAAACTGGGATAGACTCCAGTCGCCCACGAGACCCCCATAAGGGATAAAGCGACATAAAAAATGAATGAATGAATGAAAATAAATAAATGAATGAATATTCACAGCGTTTATTCATTCGTGTGCTGCAGTTTAACCTCCGGCCACTAGTTGGCCACAATTCGTCATTTCCTCCTGTGTCAAAACCGGTGTTAATGACAGGAATGAGTGAAAAAAAGAAAGTAAACACCAGAGTTTTAGCAGCTTTTAAATGATGTTTGGACTCATTCAAAGTTTAAAGTTAAATTAAACACAGATATATTACATGTTGATACTGGCTGTTTGTTTGTGCACTTTATTGTTGATATTAGTTTATATTTTTGTTCATATTTTGAGAAGTACTTTCCTAGAAACACTTTCACATTGGATTAGAAAATAATTTCTTTGTTGTAAAAGCCAGAAAAAAGTGTTGTTTCTTTAAAAGAAACAATATATTGTTGTTACTACAGTATAAGAATATATTGTATCGTCAACACATGTATCGTAATATCTATCGTACCTTCAGATTCTCGCCGACACACAGACCTAACTCAACGTGTGTGAGGCCCGTCCGACTGGGAGGAGACCTCGGGTCAGACCCAGGACTCTCTCTCTGGAAGAAGAACGTGAAGATGTTCCTGGAGAGAGTTCCTCACATCACGTGACCTCCTTCCATGGATTCTCTTTTGTCCGCCGTCACGTCAAGAGTTCCCGCCTCTAATCTGTTTGATGGCGACGGTTCCACGGATCACAACAAGCGCCCGGAGACACGGCCGCGGCTGATATCTTCAGCACCACCACTGAGACGTTCACGCCTCGCCGAGCCAGAGGAGCCTCCAGGTCAGTGGATGACAGTCGTCCGAGGAGGTCTTCAGACGTCTGAGCGCCGTCAGGTGTTCAGGAACGTGATGGTGAAACCGTTGTTTGCGTGATGCTGGAGGAGGTCATCGCGAGGAGGCCCTCCATCTGAAGATCTGAGGCAGAGAAGAAGCTCGTCTGTCTCTGGAACTTCACACAAAAACCTGCCGAGTGTGTCGGTGTCAGTAGCCACTGATGAGGGTTTAAAGGATCGAATTAAAACGACTCCAGCCGTTGAAACTCGTGACTTCAGTGTTGAATCGACCGAGACAGAAGCTCCGGGTCAGACTTTCAAACTTCATCGAGCAAAGAAACGACCAGTTCGTCTGTATTTTAACCATCAACGGCTCATTTGATCGAACAGATTCTCTGGATCAACATCTTACCATCGGGAAGTTAATTGGTTACTTGAATTAACTTGTTGGTTTTAGATTCTAGTTAAGTGTAAAATAAGAATCCAACTTTGAAGTTTTTGAGCAGCGACGCACAATTGATAAGTCAAACCTGGACCTGTAACAACATCCAGGACTGAAAATACAACACGTTCATGTAGTAAATGTTCTCCAAGATCCAGTAACTTCTCATCATGACCATGTTTTACACTTTATTACTTTATAAAGTTGCTCTGAAATCTGGGCGAACGAGAGGTTACGAGAGTCCATTATGACGTAATAATGGCTTCACGCCATGCTTTGTTTATACAACGAGTCCCTTGGAAGTGGAGACTTCCGGGATTGATGACATGCGTTGACAAACCTCTGTGCTCGACCAATCACAGCAGAGTGGGTGTGGTTATGGTCAACAAGATTTCATCTCCAGAACAACAAAGTGTTTTCAGTGGGCGAAGCTTAAGATCATTTTCTAGTACTTTTTATTAAAAAATATGTTTTCTGTGTCATTCAAGTATTTTTATCTTGAATGAAGACACAACCTAAGAACAAACATGAGAGGAACTACACGTTCAATATGTTGTATGAGCAGCAGATGATCAGAACAAAGTGCCAGGAACTTATTACCTCAACACTTTATTCACGGTGCCGATAAAGCACTGAACTCCCATAAATCTGTCTTTCTTGTGTTTCATCAACGACGGTCCTGGTAGAACGTTTGAATCCTCAAACTTTAAAAATAGTTGTTATCTCTTCTTCAAGAGTGTTATCAGGTGAAGTCACGTCTGCTGCTGATGATGCGTACTGAGGGTGAAGATGGAGGCCAAGTGTCTGGAGAAGATAAGATCTCAGGAGGGAGAAGAAAATAGTTTTAAAAAAGTTCAAGAATTTTTCATTTCTTCACATTGACTTTTTATTTTGACCAAAGACTATTTTCCTGGTATTTTCTCTTTTGTTCCAACAAATATGTGTTTTATGATAAGATTAGGATCAGATTATATATTATATATATACATATTAATCCCTCTGGAGATCACCTTCAGGAAAGTAGCTTTTCAGTTCACAGCAGACGATAGAAGGTGCAGCAAGTTTCATAAACGCAAGAACAATGTGCAAATAAAAAGAACAAAATTCAAAGCGATAACAAAGTGCAATTAAAAATAATTACGTGCAAAGAGATAACAAAGTGCAATTAAAAAGAACAAAGCTCAAATCAAAAGGACAAAGGACAACTAAAAAGAATAAAGCTCAAATAAAAAGAACAAAGTGCAAAGAGCATAGATCCTTTTGGAGATTTTTGGATGAATATTAAGCTAATGAGTTATTTTTCTTTCTGTTTTGTTAAGTTAAACTACGACACAATGAAACGTTTCAACACTAAAGTCCTCAGTGCTCGTGCGACATGATGGTGTTTGTGATGTTTCAAGTGAGTTCTGGTCCGAGGTGTGAACCTGCCTCTGGTCTCCAGAGCCTCCGTGTTGAGCTTCTAATCTGCAGAACCTCCTCCTTCAAACATCAACTTCTCACATGATCTCGACTCGACTGACGCCGAACTGACCCGGAAAAAAACATTTGAAATAAAACAATGTTTACATTTTTTTCATCAAAACTATTCACAGATTGTAAATAAAGTTCACGTCGTCAACAACGTCTCGTGGAATAAAGAAAAACATTGATGTCATCTCGCAGAACAACAGCTGATTGTTGCTGTGGAGACAAGAAACTGAAGAAACTGGATGAAGACGAGCTCGAGGTTCAAGTCTGGCTGCAGATGCACTGAGACGGTCTTTGAGCCTCTGATCTCACTTTCTACTCAGAGGAAGAAACTGACAACGTTTCAAATAAAACACAGTACTAGATCCTAGAAAAAACTTACTTTGAAGAAAGACGTCAAAACAATATATCACAGGTTATATACACATATATATATTTATATATACTAATATATAAACTAGTCATTCTGTGAGTGAGTGTTTGTTTAACGTCTTAAAACTACTCGCAAAATATATTTTTAAATGATCATGTGACTTCCCAGTGAAGGTTTTAGTAGGAAGGGCAAGTCTATCAAGTCCACGTTCAATTGAATTCACAGCATATTTAATAAAGTTCAATTTACAAAATATTTGCTATCATAAGGCCCATAATGCACCTGGATTTACTGTCGTCGACATCTGTGTCAATAAACAAAAACTGGTATCTCAGCTGTTTGTTTGTTTATTATCAAGAGTAGAAAATGCTGTGTTTACACGAAAGTGAAAGTAAGAAACTTTCTATTCGACTCTGAATATTAGTTTTTCACAAACTTGTGCACACTCTTGTCTCACTCTTGTCTCACTCTTGTCTCACTCTTTCTCTCCATATTATTCTTTAACTTCACATTTTCATTTAATACATATTGATGCACAACAATAATTCAAGTTATCTCAGATGAAGTTCTGCAAACATAACCTGACATGAATAAATTCAGGTTTTAAAACCAGGATTTTTCTTGTATAAATATACTCATTAAAAAAACATACATTTATGTCTAAGCTTGTTTTATGTATTTCTATAATATATACATATGATTCTAATATAAACGTCTCATCTTACAAATCCATAATTCTCCTTTTACTGTATTTCATAATAATCTGCTTTGACTGTGGATTAAATCAATGTTTATATGTTGTTTACACGTGTTTGATGGTCACACACACACACACACACACACACACACACACACACACACACACACACACACACACACACACACACACACACACACACACACACACACACACACTTTAGTAGTGCAGTTCATGCGGGAGTTGAACCTGTCATCTTCACTCATTGTTTCCTTCAACAGAAACTATACAAACACAATAAACGCCACGAAAACAGAAAAATACAAGAATGTTTGAAAGATATTTGAATATAGAAATCATAGAAAAAGAATCATAGAAATGAGTGTTTATTTCATTGTGTATGTTTTGTCTTAAAGCAGCTCTTGGTAGTTTTATGTGTATAACTTGTGTTGACACGTCAACTTAAAACTAGTTGAATGACTCGATGTGTTTTGTGTGATTTTTATTTTCACTGTAAAAGTTCTTGATGGTGTGAACATGATACATATATACAGGTTGTGGTAAAAAAAAAAAGGCTGTGACATTTATTAAGCTAAATAAGATACAATTTTATTCTTGTATGGATTTTTCAAAACATTTCTTCAATTAACTTAAAATAAATGTTTTTAGGGATTATTATACACACAAAAAATTACACACGAAAAGGAGGGAGGTGTTGTGTGAAAATGTAAATTAATAATAAATATAAAATACATTTTTTAATGGATTTGAACCATTTATACAGGATCATACTTTGACTAGAACTGCATTAAGTCAAATCTTTGCATTAAAGCTTCAGATCTTCCATCAGTTTTGGGAGGATTAGTGAGTGATAGCTTATCTTAAATTAACCTCAGGGATCTGAATAATCTCATCATCATCATCATCATCATCATCATCATCATCATCATCATCATCATCATCATCATCATCTTCATCATCATCGTCTTCGTTGTTGTAAAGATTTCACTCACAGATTTAAAATAACGCCTTAAACAACTTAAGCTTTTATTTTATATTATTGGTGGGATTTTTTTTATCGTACGATGAATATGTTCTCGTGACTTATGTCAATTATTGAAGTGAAGTTAGTGACATTTTTTATATTTTTGGGTTAAAAACAGCAGTAAACTGTATATTTTATGTAGTTAATGTTAATAATATCATAAATGAGGCATTTTTAGCTGCTTTTATCAAATACATACTTTCTTATTCAGAATATAAATATTCATATTTAAAATAAGGTGAAATAACAATAACATTTAAATGTATTTTCTAAACAAAAATGTCTGTAATTTCAAAAAAATTGATGATAAATTAAAAATGTTTTATTCGATCACTGATAGTTTCAAATAGTCGTCTTCATCATTGTATTTTCACAATTATTTTTAATTATATTAAAACATTATAATAAAATACACGCTATGTCCATCAGTTATTATTAAATAATTATAATTCAGTGCAGAAAATAGTTTTTTTTTAATTTCACTTCTGAAGTCTAATGGAATGAAATTAAATTTAAAAGCCAATGATATTATTTTCAACGTAAAAACACATTCGACAAATTCCTGCTTTTATTTTATCGACACAGACGCAAAAAAACAATAAATATTTCATCTTAAAATGTTAAGAAAAGAGAAAAATTGTTTAGCTGACATTTGACCATTAATAACGTGATTATTTAATGAAAAACAATATTATAATAATAATTGTAACATTTAATTCTATGTGTTATCATTTTAAATATTACTATTTATTTCAATTGTTAAATATTAATCTATAATAAACTTCATAAACGCATTGATAACTTAAAAAGGATATATTTATTTTAAAAAGCAGGAAAACCTCATTCAAGAATTGATTTTAATACAACATTTAATTGTGAAAAACACTTAGTAGAATTTTTTCCACAAAAGTTGTTTTTAGAATTAATATGTTTTTAGATTTATATTTTCTACAGGGTTAAATTGCGAGGATTAAAAATAAATAACTAAAAATAACGTGTTTAAATTGGAACCGTTTCAGTTACAAATGGTAACGAAACCAAATGCAAGTGGGTTTTTTTCCCCCACAATTCTTAACCAAATGGTTTTATTTTGGCGGGTCAAGGCTAGTTTTTTACAGCCACCATTTTGGGTCGCGACCGAAAACCGCTGCCGTATTTCCAAACAAACGGCTACGGCTAGCGAGGTCTGCGGCGCCGGCGCTCGCTCAGCCCCGCCCCCCGCTGAAGATCGCGTGCGGAATCCCGGCAACCCTGAGCGCCGAGGGAGCGCTCGCTGCTGCACGCCCCGGCGCCGTGACCTTCACTTCCCTTCGCCGAACAAAGTGATGCGGGGGCCGGCGTTACGAACTGAGCATGCTCAGTAGCGGCGGCGGTGTTTCGTGACAAGACTAATAGTCTGCACGGATCGCTGGCACGCACGGTCACTTCTCGTTAGAATTATCTCCGTCTTACGCCACTTTTTTTTCCTCGTCTCCGGCCCGCCATTGGCTCGCCCAGGTGCCACTTTTCCTGGCCCGGCTCCGCCCACTTCCCTCCTCCACCTCCGCGGTCACGGGGTCGACCCTCCGCCTCGCAGCCCAACCCCCTTTTTTTTTTACTACGCGTTACGAGGCCGGGTGGAGGAAGGGCCGCCGACCTGCTCCTCGTCTTCACCTCTTCACGCTCTATTACGTATTCAAGCTCTCAGTCTTCGCCGCCGCACTCTGACCGTCTCCGACTCCCTCGCCATCTGCCCGGACCTGGTCTCGCGCCGAGATCGTAGAGTGCAGTCGACCTTTTTCGGGAGAAAGCGGCCATTTTTGTTCTCGTTTTACTCGCAGAGCGGCGGCGGCGTCTTCCTCAGACGGCGGCGGCGGCGGCGCTGGAGCGTCTCAGATTAACACTCGTTCGCTAATTGACTTCATTTAGTCTAAAAGGAAGGAGACGTTAATCCTCCCTTTTCTTTCTTTTCACTCTCTTGTTGCCGCTAATCTGCGTTTCCGTTCGGCCTGCGAAGAGAAAGCGCCGCGAACACAGACGTTAACCTGCGGTTCCCCGGCTTTCAAAAGCCGGAGGTCAGAGGTCAGGGCCGCGGCCCGTCAGACACGTCTCCCTCGTTCTTTCAGATTAAAACCTGGAAAAAAAAAACATGTTTTTCTTTCAAATTAAAAAAGTTTAAAAACATTCCTGGACGAGACTCGCTTCTTGATTTGAAAGAAAAGTCGCACAACAACATGAGATTAGGATTATGGGTAAAAAAAAGGTAAATTCTCGACATGGATTATTTAATTGATATTTTTTCCGTTTTACAAGGTTGTAGTTGAACTTGTAACGACTGATGCGACTCGAGTCGAATATTGTTGAGACTGTTGTCGTACCAAAGATTATAAATAATTCCAATCCAGAGAGTAATCTGACAGGATGAGGCGTTTAGAGACGCGTCGGCTCGGTTCAGACTACAAACACACAAACCAACAGCTCCGGACAAACACACAAACCAACAGCTCTGGACAAACCCACAAACCAACAGCTCCGGACAAACACACAAACCAACAGCTCCGGACAAACACACAAACCAACAGCTCCGGACAAACACACAATACAACAGCTCTGGACAAACACACAAACCAACAGCTCCGGACAAACACACAATACAACAGGTCCGGACAAACACACAAACCAACAGCTCCGGACAAACACACAAACCAACAGCTCCGGACAAACGCACAAACCAACAGCTCCGGACAAATACACAAACCAAAAGCTCCGGACAAACACACAAACACACAGCTCCAGACAAACACACAAACACACAGCTCCGGACAAACACACAAACCAACAGCTCCGGACAAACACATAAACCAACAGCTCCGGACAAACACACAAACCAAAAGCTCCGGACAAACACACAAACCAACAGCTCCGGACAAACACACAAACACATAAACACACAAACCAACAGCTCCGGACAAACACACAAACCAACAGCTCCGGACAAACACACAAACCAACAGCTCCGGACAAACACAAAAACCAACAGCTCCGGACAAACACACAAACCAACAGCTCCGGACAAACACACAAACCAACAGCTCCGGACAAACACACAAACCAACAGCTCCGGACAAACACACAAACCAACAGCTCCGGACAAACACACAAACAAACAGCTCCGGACAAACACACAAACCAACAGCTCCGGACAAATACACAAACACACAGATCCGGACAAACACACAAACAAACAGCTCCGGACAAACACACAAACCAACAGCTCCGGACAAACACACAAACCAACAGCTCCGGACAAACACACAAACCAACAGCTCCGGACAAATACACAAACCAACAGCTCCGGACAAACACACAAACCAACAGCTCCGGACAAACACACAAACCAACAGCTCCGGACAAACACACAAACCAACAGCTCCGGACAAACACACAAACCAACAGCTCCGGACAAACACACAGCTCCGGACAAACACACAAACCAACAGCTCCGGACAAACACACAAACCAACAGCTCCGGACAAACACACAAACACACAGCTCCGGACAAACACACAAACACACAGCTCCGGACAAACACACAAACCAACAGCTCCGGACAAACACACAAACACACAAACACACAAACACACAAACCAACAGCTCCGGACAAACACACAAACACACAAACACACAAACCAACAGCTCCGGACAAACACACAAACACATAAACACACAAACCAACAGCTCCGGGCAAACACACAAACCAACAGCTCCGGACAAACACACAAACCAACAGCTCCGGACAAACACAAAAACCAACAGCTCCGGACAAACACACAAACCAACAGCTCCGGACAAACACACAAACACACAAACACACAAACACACAAACACACAAACACACAAACACACAAACAAACAGCTCCGGACAAACACACAAACACACAAACACACAAACACACAAACACACAAACACACAAACACACAAACACACAAACCAACAGCTCCGGACAAAAAGTGTCTAAATAAGTTCGATCCAGTTGAACCAGTGAATACAGTAAATACAGGTTTATTGCCATTGATTATGAATTTATGAAGTAATTAAAAGTGTTGCTTTTGATCCTGATCTGTACATAATATTAAGAAAGAGACGTTATCATCGTCCATCTTCACTACAACTGTTGTCAGTGGTGACACTGTTCATGTCACTGAACAAAACAGAGACAGTTTAAGGCTTTTTGACTGTGCACACACACACACACACACACACACACACACACACACAGACACACACAAAAACACACAAATGCACACACACACACAAATGCACATACACACACACATAAACACACACAAATGCACACACACACACAAATGCACACACACACACAAATGCACATACACACACACATAAACACACACAAATGCACACACACACAAATGCACACACACAAACACACACAAATGCACACACACACAAAAAGGCACATACACACACACATAAACACACACAATTGCACACACACACACAAATGCACACACACACACAAATGCACATACACACACACATAAACACACACAAATGCACACACACACACAAATGCACACACACAAACACACACACATAAACACACACACAAATGCACATACACACACACAAACACACACAAATGTACACATAAAATCACAGACACAAACACAAATGCACATACAAACACACAAACAAATGCACATACGTACACACACACACACACACACACACACACACACACACACACACACACACACACACACACACACACACACACACACACACACACACACACACACACACACATGCAGTTGGAGCTAGCATAAGCTTGAGCTATTTATTACCAGGCTAACAAAAAGTATAATTCTATTGATTATTACTGTCTGAAAGTTGTTTTATTTTGAAAAATTATGTTTTTTTTCTCTGGAGTAACAATCGTATTTGACCTTTGACACGTCAAGATGCTCTTTTCAGTCACGTTTACTTAAAAAATAAACCATTAAACTAGTGAAATTGAGTGAAACACTTTTTTTTTTCTTTTCCCTGTTTTAATCTGAAGGTCGTGGTGAATATAAGGCGACATTAACGTGTCTTCGGTGAAAAAGGTCGACGACCGAAGCTTCAAAGTCTCTGTCGGGTGAATATTTATCAATATTATTGACTGATCTGTGATTTAGAATTTTTTTCCCCTGAATCTCCTGGTTTTGATGTATCTTAGCCACTAAGATAATCAGTAATATTAGCAACACGTCAACAATAAAGTGGACAATAACTGAACTGAAATGAAAATGGAAATAACTCAAAACATAAATGTAAAAATAAACATCTTAATAAAAGCGAAGCTGATTTAATTGTATCTATCGATCAGTTGTGAATGTAAAACCGTTTTCACCTTCATTTGAAAAGTTCTAAATGAAGACGAACAAAAACATGTTGAACTGTGTATAAATAACTCAAACTGTACATTAATGTCAACATACTGCTCAGGAAACTTTATGAGTTGTTTTGTATGTTTTGTTACAAAGTGCAAATAGTTTTGCACATGTTTTAGCACAATTAATTCTGTCTAGTTAAGTCTTATTACACTTAATATTTTCTTATTTTGTAGTCCTTTTTTAAAAATCTTTTGAACTTTCGTATCTTATCTTTTTACTGTTGTTTTAATCTGTTTGTATGTCCTTGTGTGTCTTTAAAGGCGCCTTATAAATAAAATGAATTTTTATTAATTCCGCTGCTATGATTGAAAACTTTTCATTTGATTTTTCCTGATATTAAAAAAACTCTCTCAGTCTCATGTCAACAACAACAACTAGTCGATAGTAAAGTATTTTTAATGTTTTAATTCAATTTTGTATTTTGTTTTTCTTACTCATTTCATTTATTTTTAGTGTGTCTAGTTTGAAAAATCAATAAATGTAAAAAAAAAGATGAAAAAATCCTAATAAACAACAGTTGAAACACAGTTTATTTTCGTCTCTGGTGTTAAAACAGAACATAGAACACGAAGAAAGAAGCTTCTTATGACAAACCATTGATTTTTCAACAAACCTCAGTCCAGTTCGTGCCGAAGATACTCTGAGGGTTGAAGACGTGGACGACTTTAGCAACAACATGCTAACAAACGAAAGACGACCTTGACTCGCTTCCTTTCCAGTTGTTCTCGAGCCAGAGTGATGTTCCTCGAATCTGGTTCTGGATTCGCCAGAAGATGATTTTCTTGACGTTGAGAAGCATCTTTCGCTACGAACACACAGCGAAGCTTTAGAATCTTCTTAACCGTAGCATCGCTTAGAGATTGTTGTCGCGTTCAGGCGTGAAGTTGTCATCAGTCATCTGAGCCTAATGTTCCAAACACGTGGGTCGATTATGACCTTTGACCTCTGACCTCACAGCCAGTTGAAGAAAATAAAATGCACTTTTGAAATATGAGTTTAAGTTTAAGTAGCATCTGTTTGACGCTGAAATAATCCAACAAACTCTCATTTTCGGCACCATTTTATGTGGCGTGACACCAAGATATGGCGCTGAAAGTAGCACCAGATGATTGTTACTTTTGGTTAAATGAGTATTATGGTCTGTATCCAGCCGTGATCATAAAGTTGGAACTTTTAGACGACCTTAAAGAAACGATTCCCTTTCTTTAAAAAAGAAAACGACTTGTTTTGTTAGCATGTGCTTACTTAGCATGTGCTAACCAAATCTTCCCAAGCAAGTCGCGGTGATCACAAGACCAGTAGTGCGTCTCAATTCTTAGTATGCGAAATTTAGTCCGCCATGTATCTCGCGAATATTTTGATTCTCATATTTTTTCTTTATTTCTTCTTCCAAACTTGCAAAACGTGCTGCCAGCAGGTGGCGATAGTGTTCCTACAGCTGGTTGAAATCATCGTTAAATAGTAGTAGAAGAAGAAGCTGTCGCGTCATTTCCTGTTAGTGTGTAGCAGCAGAGTTTGATTTGAGACATACTATCTGTGGAGGATTAGTTACTAGTTAGTATGTACACTATCCTGATGCATACTAACTTCTAGTACACTAAGAGAAGTACGCGATTTGAGACACAGCACAGCTTCTTAAATGTCTGGCGAACTGGAGGCGAGAGCAAGACTTCCCGTCGCCCGCCTGAGTGTAATGGTCTCTCCATGGTGGCAGGACGGGTTCAGGAGGGAAAAGGTCATCCGGGATCTAAACTGCAGGTGGAGGCGCCGACAGGCGAGGTGAAGGCGGACGGCGTCGGGCTGAGCGAGCGAATATCAGACGGACAGGACGCCAGACGTGTGAGGCGACGAGACGAGAGGCGAGACGACAAGAGAGGATCTCGGGAGAAAGTTTGTCGGGAGTCGCCTCGGGAGACGAGGTTGAGATTTGAAGCAAGAAAGACAAACACTATTGAAGGTCAATATTTTGACAGCATTAGGGATAAAATGAAGGGGGCGGAGCCTGAGAGGACGAAGGTTGAGGATGAGAAGCAGGAGATGATGATGATGATGGTGAGCGGGGGAGGAGTGCAGCAATTTGTTATTTTTAGATGATTTTTAGAGTTAAATATACATTTTAAATTGACTCGTTTAGGCAAATAAACTAAGAAAATATATATTTTTATGTTATATTTAAATACACAATGAAAAAAGTCAACGTCTTCTTGAAGAAAAATACACTGTAGCTAAAATCTAAAGCAGTGATCAGTAATTAGATTAGATTAGATTGCATTAGATTAGATTAGATTAGATTAGACTTTATTAATCCCTCTGGAGATTTCCATTTCCGGGAAATAAGGTTTCACAACAGACGACAGTTTCATAAAAACAAGTGCAAATAAAAAAACAAGGTGCAAAGGATGACAAAGTGCAAATATAAAGAACATAAATCAGAGAAACTAAATAAAATAATGAATGTCATCAGGGGCCACATTTAATACAGTGACTGCCGTGAGGGGCCGTCAAGCAAAAATAAACGTGCAAAAATGATAACGTCATAAAATCAATTTTTTAAATTCATATTAAAGCAAATCCAAATATATTTTATATTTACTCAAAGCTATTTTTTATACTCACACAAACGACAAAATGATTTAACAATAGAAATAAATACAAAGGAAAATCGTGTAGTTCCGCCATGACCTCTGACCTCACAAGGGCCACATCATCGCAGTCAAGGGGCAGCATCGGTCCAATCAGAGGCCTGCGCTCATAGCCGGGGCCAATCAGGAAGCTGCATTTTCCCAGGCAAACCCATATGTTCTGGAGTCAGATCCATGATGTGATCTGAGGAGTTAATGTCCTGCAGGAGGCGCCGAGAGAAGTTGATAACAGATCTGTCGCCTCCATCTCGTCCTGTCAGAGAAGCTTACTCGCTACACTCACATGGCTCGTCGTGCAGCTCGCGTCCATGTTCTTCAGGAGCGGCCGCGGAGGTCAGAGGTCGGCGTGGGAAGCTCTGGCGGTACAAACACTAACACACACACATGAATATTTACTGTAAATGTTGTGAGGCATGTGAGCAGCAGAAGATAACGCTGTCATAACACTGGAGGTGATGAGCAATCAGCTCTTAAAGGGCCAGCGCACCTTTTTTTTTTTACTGCCTCCACTGCACACGTTTGTTCAAGTGCAAAAATAAAAAACAAAAACACACTAATGAGTTACTTTAAAAAACCCAATTGGTTTATTCATGTATTTAAAATACCTTTAAAGAAAGTCATCGTCAAATAAACACACATTTGTGTCCAAAATGAAATAAAACACAAATGTGTTTTTTTCCAGGAATAAATCAACATATACTAAAAATAATAATTAAAAATACTCACTGTCTAATAACAAGACATTCATGAGCAGACAAACACAATTTTAATAATAGTGTTTTTATTTTATTTTCCTTTTTATTTACTTTATTTTTAATGGTTCAGTAGAATCTTGACAAATGAAAAATAAATAATGAAAAATATAAATGTTTTAAGTGTTTGACCTGGTAAATGACATATTTCGACACAAAAGTTAATCAGCTTTTTTTTAAACACATACATTTGTGTATTTGTATGTGTGTATTTATTTCACAACAATGATAGAAAAAACGAATGAAATGTTTATGAGACAAAAATGCAAGAGAATCGAGAAATGTCTTGAAAAATGCGTTTTTATTTTGTGCGTGTGTTTGACGCACATTTTCTTGTGCGTGTGCGTGTGTGATTTAATCAGATTATAAAAAAAGTCACTTAATGGATTATTTGACGTTGAATAAAATATAATATACGAAAGTAAATAGTTTGGACTGTACGGTCTCTTGGGCCTTTTTTGCTGTGTTTGGTTTTTTTAGGAACATTTTTTTTTTTTATTGTTGTCATTATAATGTTAAAAAAAGCCGTTTTTTCTTCATGTTTTTGACGTTTTGAGGATATTTCTCCGTTTTCATCTTAATGTCTTACATTTATTTATTCATCTATTTAGGTTTATTCGGTGCTGAACTTAGAATCTTAACAAGTGAAACTTAGAATCTTAACAAAAAAAAAGACATTAAAAAAGAAATGTTTTAGAAGTATTTTTGAAATTAAATAAATATATTGAAAACTTAATAACGTTAATTATTCCCTTTTTCCTTGCTGGACGGTTTTTATTATTATAATTATTATTATTTATTTCCAAAATCATTAATAAAAATAAATAGATACAAACTCAAATTTGCAATTTTCGACATCTCTTTACTATTTTTCTATTTATTTCTATTTTTTTCTTTTAGTTTTTCATTCAAAATCTATTTTTTTCTTTTGAGGCATTTTGTCATTTTAAGTTTGGTTTAGGTTAGTTTTTAAGTAAATCGCTTATTTGACAATTAATGTAATTTTAATGATCAGGATTAATTTCGGCAATAGATCAAATACAATAAATATTTATTCTGAGAATTATAATTTATATTAACAATATATATATATTTTAAACACTTACAAGCTCAGTTTCAATTGACTTTCTGTTTAAATATTTAACCATTAATTGCTGATATTAAACCATTAAACAGTTTTATTGCATTAGACAGAAATGAGTTTAAGTTTGTTTTCAATAGAAACGACAGATGAGACATTTCAAGAGTAGATGTAGAAAAGTTCGTGGACAAAGTTCTGGAGGCCAGACTCGGATGTGAGTTTGGACTCAGAGTTAGTTCACATGTGGGATGAAGTGGAACAAGTTTCTAATCCAACTTTGAAAGAAGAAAAGGATGAGAGAAGAGTGAAGGAAATAAAGACTCGACCCGCAGGAGGCTGAGCTGCGGTGGAAACATCTGGAAAGAAAGGTTTTTATTTGTATTTCTTTTTTTCCAAACCGAGGGAATTAAAACAAGATTTTTAAATATGTTTTCTAGTTATTCGAGATAAAATAAGTCGCTGAACAAACGAATGAAGAAGATAAAACTCGAAAATAAACCGAAAACGACAAAAGAGCGGAAAGTCAACGAACTGAAAAAAGGTTTTATTCTGATTTTTTCTTTTTTTAAAAGTGTCTCAGTTTCGACTCTTGTTTGTTTCCCTGTTGATAAAATGTTCTTTTCAAATCCCCGAATGTCTCTTGAGCTTTGTGCAAAAGGACTTAACTTAACAAGTTAAACCCGCGGCCGCAGGAAAATATACACGGTTTCAGATTTTATACGATTATTGCTGCGAGTCTTCAGATTATCCTGCAAGATTATTATTGAATATACGAGTCATTGGGAGTAAACAATATGACACGTGACCTCAAGAGCACGGAAAATAAATAAAAATACGTTAAGTTATTTATTTAATTGTATGGAAGTAAATTAGAATTTTACAATAATAATAATAATAAAAAAGCACTTAAAATATATATATTTAAACGATATTCTTCTAAAATATTTAATTTAACATCACTGATGATAAATCATATTTTATAAGGAATTTTTCAATGTGTATTAAAAATTTTCCCGATTATAATAAGAAACAATAATTTTAAAGTAAAACAAATGGCAATTTTTCCAATATATTCCGAAGTTAATTGTTGTTTTTTTTAATTTAATTGATTTTACTTATTACACAATACATTCAGAATAAATAAATAAAACATGTCAATAGTTAAAAAAAACTTTGGGTGGTGTCAGCAGTATTTCCTCAGTTAACTCGATGATTGAACGTATATTAAAAATACACCATGTCACCCTTTTGCAAAAATTAAAATTAAACATGTATTAAAGCATCAGTTTGAAAACAATTGTTCGTTTTAATCTTCATTTTTAATCTACATTTTATTTATTTATCTTCTGTTCTGAAGGATAGTTTCTTTGTGTCCTAAAAAAAAGTGATTTATTATTCTCTGATTTTTGTTAAATGACTTAAACTTTGTTTCCAGATTGTAAAAGAGTTCAAACAAATAAATAAAATACAACTTAAAGCTCTATTATTCAAAATAACATCCAATATTTAAACATGAATAAGGAAGAAGACTCGCGCGAGCGTCTCCTCCCTGGAGCCTCGAGCTGAACCTTCGGATGGGAATTGAACCGGCAACCTGTTTCCAAACAGATCTCGAGTCAGCTGCTGCACTGACAGCCAGTGTGCAAACAATATGTGCAAACATGAGCCCGCAGCCCTCGTGACGCTAATCTGTGATGTCATCGCGATGATTTCCCCAAATCTGACCCGGACGGTTGACATCGCGCGCGCGGGCAGCGGGAGGTTGTGGGTTCGAAACCACACTTCATTTAGGACCTCCAGAGAGTGAGATGTTGAAGCACGAACACACTCTGGTCACACACTCACACTCAGGCCTCACCTGAACCTCACACTCCAGTCACTTGAGAAGAAAGTCTCGTCTCGGCCTCTGAGGAGCGAACAACCAATGGGCTTTCAGGGGGCGGGGCGAGCGGACGTGACGTCAGGAGGTGCGACTAGAGGATGATGAGAGGAGAAGAAGAAGAAGAAGAAGAAGAAGATAAGATCTGCCACTTACGGAAAATGCTGAAAGAAAAAGAATGTCAACACAAAGTAGAGATACCTGCTGCTAAATACAGCAACACGTGGAAGTTATTTTGTTTACGTTAGTTAAGTTGGTATATTAGTAAATATTAAGATTTGTTTATACGTCATTCTGTGTTATTGTGTATTTGTTTGTTTGTCTATTTTTAAAATAAGTCTTAGTCTTTGTTTGGGCTGAAAGGAGTTCTAGTGTGTGTTTGGACTGAAAGTAGTACTAGTACTAGTGTGTTTGGACTGCAAGTAGTACTAGTCCTAGTGTGTCTGGACTGCAAGTAGTACTAGTCCTAGTGTGTCTGGACTGCAAGTAGTACTAATACTAGTGTGTGTCTGGACTGCAAGTAGTACTAGTCCTAGTGTGTCTGGACTGCAAGTAGTACTAATACTAGTGTGTGTTTGGACGGCAAGTAGTACTAGTGTGTGTTTGTACTGCAAGTAGTACTAGTGTGTGTTTGGACAGCAAGTAGTTCTAGTACTAGTGTGTGTTTGGACAGCAAGTAGTTCTAGTACTAGTGTGTGTTTGGACTGCAAGTAGTACTAGCATGTGTTTGTACAGAAAGTAGTTGTAGTACTAGTGTGTTTGGACTGCAAGTAATACTGGTACTAGTGTGTGTTTGGACTGCAAGTAGTACTAGTGCTAGTGTTTGTTTGTACTGAAAGTAGTTCTAGTACTAGTGTGTTTGGACTGCAAGTAGTACTAGTACTATTGTGTGTTTGTACTGAAAGTAGTTCTAGTACTAGTGTGTTTGGACTGCAAGTAATACTGGTACTAGTGTGTGTTTGGACTGCAAGTAGTACTAGTGTGTGTTTGTACTGCAAGTAGTACTAGTGTGTGATTGTACAAGCAAGTTCTCCTATAACAAGTCATTTAGTGTCCAAAGAGGTCATCTGTACACAATTCTTCCAGTTCGTGTGAGTTTATGTTGTGTTTGCTTCGATGTGTGTGTTTGTTGCTGCTCCCTCATATTCGGCTACAGTTGCAAATACAGTAAAAAGTATTGACCCATTAAAATGTCACTTATTGAACTACATTAATTCAATAACATATATTTGATCAAACTCAACATTGCATACGAGGTGTCGTCCTTCTCGACAACCACCCGTAACGCTTTGCCGCCCAGCCAACCAATCACAGCTGTCACTCACTTTTAACAAGCAGCATGAATACATCGTTTAAATACAATAGATATATAAATATAAATAGGGCAGTGTGTGGAAAGCCATCATGGGAGTTCACTGTTTTGTTTTGTTTGTTTGTTTTAGTACTAGTGTGTGTTTGTACCTCAAGTAGTACTAGTGTGTGTTTGGACAGCAAGTAGTTCTAGTACTAGTATGTGTTTGTACTGCAAGTAGTACTAGTACTAATGTGTGTTTTTGTACTGCAAGTAGTAATAATACTAGTGTGTGTTTGGACGGCAAGTAGCACTAGTACGAGTGTGTTTTTGTACTGCAAGTAGTACTAGTGTGTGTTTGGACAGCAAGTAGTTCTAGTACTAGTGTGTGTTTGTACTGCAAGTAGTACTAGTGTGTGTTTGGACAGCAAGTAGTTCTAGTACTAGTGTGTGTTTGTACTGCAAGTAGTACTAGTGTGTGTTTGGACAGCAAGTAATTCTGGTACTAGTGTGTGTTTGTACTGCAAGTAGTACTAGTGTGTGTTTGGACAGCAAGAAGTTCTAGTACTAGTGTCTGTTTGGACTGCAAGTAGTACTAGTACTAGTGTGTGTTTGGACTGAAATTAGTTCTAGTACTAGTGTGTGTTTGGACTGCAGGTAGTACTAGTACTAGTGCGTGTTTGGACTGCAAGTAGTACTAGTACTAGTGTGTGTTTGGACTGAAATTAGTTCTAGTACTAGTGCGTGTTTGGACTGCAAGTAGTACTAGTCTGTCTTTGGACTGCAGGTAGTACTAGTACTTCTGTGTGTTTTTGTACTGCAAGTAGTACTATTACTAGTGCGTGTTTATGCTGCAAGTAGTACTAGTGCGGGAGTTCACTGTTTTGTTGGCACCATAAGTGAAGTGAATGCGGGAAATTAGTTCCTCTTACGAAGTAATTACATTTTTCTTGTTCTTCACTGACTTTTCTCTTCATCAGATGACATTTGTTCGATCGTCACTATAGAGTGTGTGAGCGTCGCTAAGACACGGTCGGGGTTTTGGGAGGCAGATGGTGGAGGGATCACGTTTATCCTCTGCAGGGTGGACGAGAGCAGCGAGGCTGATGGGAATCGTGGTCTTAATTCAGGGGAAACGTGGCCCCGGGCGACCGGCATCTGGGTTCAGTCGCTCACTTGGACTCGTACGATATCATCGTTAGAAAAAGGCTAATTGGACTCAGTCAGACGTTAACAGGGATCAGCGAGGACTCGGCAGATCCTTCACCGACGGACTTAACACGAGCGGCGCCAACACGACCCGGTGTGTTTGCCGACTGGACCCGGTGCCAACGCGCCGACTTACAGGTCACTGATGTCACTGGATAATCGCTGCGGAATATTCTCTGCAGCGAGGAAACCATCGACACGCAGACCCGGATCAGAACCAGACGTCCAGATCACAGGTGCTCTTATTTTGAAGGTCAAGGTGAGGCGGGCGGGAAAATAAAAAAAGGTGAAAACTGGAAACACGGGAAAATCTGATGAAATGTTTCCCGGGTTTTACGCGAACACGGCTTCTTGGCATGTGGTTCCTGTGTCGAAGGTCGCAGACGGTCGGTTTTTGACCTTCAACGCTGAAACAGCAGGGATGAGGATTAGCACCTCCTGATTTAGGCAATTGAACAGTGACAGCACCTACTCTGAGAGACCAGATGCACAGTGTGTCTGTGTGCACCAGCAACACACGCTAACGACAACATAATAACACAATTAAATCTACTTTACAAACATGGTTTTCACGAGTCCTGGTCAGGTTTGAAGGGATTGAAGGTTCATCTCACGTCCAGACGGAGATCCATCAGTTCCACAAAATTAAATTTGACTTCTGTGACTAGTTTATTCAAACCTTCACCGATGGTTAACTGAAGCACAGGATGGATGGATGGATGGAAGGGATGACAAAGCGCAACTAAAATGATCAAAGTGCAAATAAAGTGAACAAAGGGCAAGAGATGACACGTATAAATAACAAGGATTAAAGGAAATAACTCAAAGAAAAGGATAAAAAGGAAAAATTGATGGACGGATGGACTTTGTTAATTCCTTTGGAGATTCGATAAATTGGGTTGCCCGTTTGGTACAGCAAGTTTCAGAAAAACAAGAACAAAGTTCAAACAAAAGACCAACTGCAAGGGATGACAAATTACAAATAAAAAGAACAAAGGGCAAAAAAAAAAGAACAAAGAGCAATGGATGACAAAGCACAAATAAAAAGAACAAAGTTCAAATAAAAAGAACCAAGGACAAGGGATGACAAATTACAAATAAAAAGAACAAAGTGCAAATAAAAAGAACAAAGAGCAATGATGACAAAGCACAAATAAAAAGAACAAAGTGCAAATAAAATGAACCAAGTACAAGGGATGACAAAGTGCAAGTATAAAGAACAAAGTGCAATAAATAAAATCTCAACAACGCAGGAGCAGGAAGATGTTTGGTGGAGACGACGTTGAAGCTTCAACGACATGTTTCAACATCTGTATAAAGAAACTTCATTAATGAAACTCACACACGACAGCTTTTCAATCTCTTGGGTATTTTTTGTCACACTTCCAGATCAGATATAGATCTACATTTCTGGTCCACCTATTGACCTTCACCTAGCTTTAGACCCTGTTTTTGATTAATGGATGACAGGACGCACAGTGGCGCCTCACACTAAGAAGGTTGCTGGTTCACTTCCAGGTCGGGTAGGAACCAACTTGTAGACCTTTCTGTGTGGAGTTCATATGTTCTCCCCGTGTTGTGTGGGTTTACTCCGGGCACTCCGGTTTCCTCCCACAGTCCAAAAACATACAGAGATTGATTGAAAACTTGTGGGGAAATTGTCTGTAGGTATGAGTGTCTGTGTGTGAATTATTGTCTTTGTGTGTCCTGAGACAGACTGGCATCCTGTCCAGGGTGTCCCCCGCCTCTCGCCCTATGATACGCAACCCACATAAGAAAATGAATGAATGACAGGATGTATCTATCTATCTGTCCGTCCATCCATCCATCAATCTATGACTCTTGGGTGATTGTATAACAATATATAATATTTTCTAAGCTAACTCATGCTAAGCTACATCCGTCCCCAGAGAAGGATGGACCAGGACAGCAGTGCTTCTCCAGCTACTGCCAAACCCATGAGCAAAGCACTTATTTAAGAGGCTGGAATCCGACCGCACCTGATTGGAAGCCTCACATGGCGGCCCCTCGGGCTCTGGAAAACATTGTGAAGATCCCACCGTAGCATCACTTCCCTCACATTACAGCGTCTCAATAATCCCCGAACCATTCATGCGACTCGTCTCCAATCCAAGCCGACGCGCTGCCAAGAAGTTCTGGTGTTGGCCGCGGACCCGGGGCTCAGAGGTCGGGAATCTCTTTAGAGATGTTTCCGCTGTCGTACGTGCGGGTCGGTAATGCTGTGACGAGGGAGGAACATCTCAGGTGTGTGTTTATTAACCCGTGGACCGGGCCAGGCTGCAGGTCAGTGCCGCGGGACACTCCTGAGGAGCTTAATGCTTCCTAATAACCCGCGGCTTGGCCCCATCAGCCTGATCCTGTGGACCAACATTAAGAGCTCAACTTGGACTCAGAGTGGGCAGATTACAACGCCGCTGGCACGCCGGGCTCACATGGGGCAGGTCAGGAGAGATATTTGTGTTTGCTTATCAGGCTGAATAATCCTGTGCAACCAAAATAAACAACACTTCGTCCTCGCGCCGCATGAGTCCAGAGCACCTGTGATCTGACGCTCAGTGTCTTTTGTTTGGTTTTTCATCTTAAATGAATGCTGTAATGCTGAAACATTTGTATAAATAAAGAAGGAACAAAGGAAATAACGCAAAGAAAAGGTTACAAAGGAAAAATTGATGGAAGGATGGACTTTGTTAATTCCTTTGGAGATTGGGTTTCCAGTTTGGTACAGCAAAACAAACAAAGTGCAAACAAAAGACCAAAAATGCAAGGGATGACAAATTACAAATAAAAAGAACAAAGTGCAAATAAAAGAACAAGGTGTAATGGATGACAAAGTACAAATAAGAAGAACAAAGATCAAATAAAAGAACAAGGCGCAATGGATGACAAAGTACATATAAAAAGAACAAAGAGCAAATAAAAGAACAAGGTGCAATGGATGACAAAGTACAAATAAAAAGAACAAAGAGCAAATAAAAGAACAAGGTGCAATGGATGACAAAGTACAAATAAAAAGGACAAAGAGCAAATAAAATAACAAGGTGCAATGGATGACAAAGTACAAATAAAAAGAACAAAGGGCAAATAAAAGAACAAGGTGCAATGGATGACAAAGTACAAATAAAAAGAACAAAGAGCAAATAAAAGAACAAGGTGCAATGGATGACAAAGTACAAATAAAAAGAACAAAGAGCAAATAAAAGAACAAGGTGCAATGGATGACAAAGTACAAATAAAAAGAACAAAGAGCAAATAAAATAACAAGGTGCAATGGATGACAAAGTACAAATAGAAAGAACAAAGAGCAAATAAAAGAACAAGGTGCAATGGATGACAAAGTACAAATAAAAAGAACAAAGAGCAAATAAAAGAACAAGGTGCAATGGATGACAAAGTACAAATAAAAAGAACAAAGAGCAAATAAAATAACAAGGTGCAATGGATGACAAAGTACAAATAAAAAGAACAAAGCGCAAATAAAATAACAAGGTGCAATGGATGACAAAGTACAAATAAAAAGAACAAAGAGCAAATAAAAGAACAAGGTGCAATGGATGACAAAGTACAAATAAAAAGAACAAAGAGCAAATAAAAGAACAAGGTGCAATGGATGACAAAGTACAAATAAAAAGAACAAAGAGCAAATAAAAGAACAAGGTGCAATGGATGACAAAGTAGTAACATTTGTAAATATATTATATATAATATCAGGAGCTGAAGGAAAGTACAAAGAAGTATAACTATAGAAACACTAATGTCTGCCAGAATTGATCATCTTATCCAAAACTTTACATTATCAATTAAATAAATCATCGATACTTCCTGAAAATATCAACAATACATAGCAGCAGGTGAAAGCTAATGCTAAGCTAAAAGCTAATTGTCGGAGCAGCTGCTTCGGATGTTTATTCTCCGTTATTAGCTAATGTTTGTAGTAGTTTTCAGTTCCAACCAATGAAAAAACTATGTTGGGGTCTTTTGTTTGGTTTTTCATCTCAAGTTAATGCAGTAATGCTGAAACATTTGTAAATATTGCATATAGTATCAGGAGCTGAATGAAAGTACAAAGAAGTATAAATATAGAAACACTAGTGTCTGTCAGAATTAATCAGCTCATCCGAAACTTTACATTATCAATGAAATAAATCATCGATTCTTCCTGAAAATATCAACAATACATGGCAGCAGGTGAAAGAGGCTAACGCTAAGCTAAAAGCTAATTGGCAGAGCAGTTGCTTTGGATGTTTATTGTCTGTTATTGGCTAATGTCTGTAGTAGTTTTCACTTCCAACCAATGAAAAAAATAGTTTGGTCTTTGCTTTAATTTTTGTGAGTCTATCCCAGTTTCTTCGGACGAGAGGCGGGGGACACCCTGGACAGGACGCCAGTCTGTGGCAGGGCACACAAAGATACAATTACGCTTCTTTGTTTTGTTCAATGTTCAAGCATTGTTTTCATATGTTTACATTATTTTGAGGAATATCCAAGCATTGAAAAATATAATACATCACCTTTTTTTTATGCATATTTATATTCTTGTCATTGACACTAGAGAAGTTATTCTACAGAATGTACTAACTCAGTATTTCTAACATTTGTTGGACTAGAAAATAGATGTTACAGTGTGTTTAGTTAAAAATCTGAATATTTAAACAAAACTACTACAGACCATAGTGTTGAGGTAAGTAAGTAAGTAAGTAATTTTTATTTGTATAGCGCTTTTCCAGACCAGGGTCACAAAGCGCTTAAACAATCAAAACAATATTCAATAAAGTATATACTTTAAAGATAAAACTGATAACACAACAGGAGTTCCAGGAAATCAAGTAAAAGCCTGAGGTAAACACTTTTTTGCTCATAATTTAGTCATAAATTGATTTGTATTTTTCGTTTTAAGGAAGAATTTCGAGACGAAAAATTCAACGTCATGTCGGGGCTCAGAAGCTACTGCCCCCAGATGACCCTCATTTAGTGTCTGCTATGCACCTGGTATTTTGTGAGAGTCTAGAACTCATGAGATCAACAAAGGCATGAAACAGTTTGTTTAGTGATCATCATTCGACACAAACAACTTCTTTCTAAACTTTCCGTCCATCCGTGGTCACCACGGAATCATCAACGGTCCAGGTTCTCAAGCCGTACATCTGGCATGAGAGAAATGCCGGCCGAAGCTCAAATCCCTGGCGTGCCTGACGACGTGTGATGTGATCACGCTAACGACACGCCGTGGGAAGGAGAAGGAGGAAGACCGGGGCCTGCAGGACCCAGCAGGGGAGGAGCAGGAGGCTGAGGGGAAGAGATGGCAGGAGAAAGGGGGCCAGGACGGGCGGCCTTGACCTCTCCTCGGGGGTAGGGTGGAGAGGTTAAGCAAACAGGTCGCCGGCTTTGACAAAAACTCTCCGCCCGGACTGTCGTTTCTCAGCCGAGGCTGTCAGCGAGGGGCTCGCCCGGCGCTCGTCACGGAGCTTTGTTGTTGTAAGGAAGCTGGGAGGGAGTCTGGAGTCTAGACCCTCGAGACCCGCTGGAGATGAAGGTTCTACGCTGGCCTGAGTCTCACCTTAAAGTTCAACTTTATGTGTGTGTGTTGTTGGGATGTGCGACTCTATTGTGTCATCAGTGTGTGTTTGTACAAAACTCTCTTGTCATTGAAATATTGACAATAGAAAATGATCATAAGCCCCGCCCACTGAAAACACTTTGTTGTTCTGGAGATTAAATCTTGTTGACCATAACCACACCTACTCTGCTGTGATTGGTCGAGCATGAAGGTTTGTCACCAAGCGTCATCAACCCCGGAAGTCTCCACCTTCAAGGGAGTCGTTGTATAAACAAAGCGGGGAGTGCAGCCATTGTTACATCATAATGGACTCTCGTAACCTCTCATTCGCCCAGATTTCAGAGCAACTTTATAAAGTAATAAAGTGTAAAACATGGTGATGAAGTTACTGCATCTTGAAGAACATTTACTACATGAGAGTAAATTTGGCTTTGACTTTAACAGTTTACAGACACAACAATCTTTGGCCTTGTTAGTCCACAAAAGTTAACAACACTTGCACTAACTCTCGTTAATAGTGTGAATATGTTCATGTTCTTCTCAGGGTTTTAAACTAAACTAGAGCTCTGTAGCTCAAACAGGGGGATCAATAAAGTTCTATCTATCTATCTATTAAGAAGTTACAGCTTTTTAAAATTCACAAATCCTCCAGCGTTTTCAACTCTTTAAAAGATTTGAAATACATTGTGTTGTTTTATTAGTACCTACACAGTTGGTTCATGCTAGTAACACCTCAGTGTGTGTTCACGGTGTCAGAGACACAACAAGAGTCTTCAGGCTCCACATGGACCTGCATCTTCTCAAACACGAAGTTCTAGCCGTGAAAACGCAATGACACGCTAACTGAAGCGACTCGTGTCTCTGGTGTCGAACCCTCATGAAGCTTTTGTTTCACTGACTCAGGTTAAACTAAAGGATGACACATGACACGGACGAGTGGATTCCACCGCCGTGTCTTCACTTCGCTACATTAAGAAACACAACTTTTTTCGCTAATGGGCGAGTTGGCTTCTGGCCAAGAGATTCAGGTGTTCTTCTCATGGAAGGTCTTCAGACTCCACTTCCTGCCGCGGGGTTGACCTCTGACACCTGTTGTCGGCTTTATTTCCTCTCCCTTTCTCCGTCCATCTCCTCCTCTCTTGGTATTTGTGACTTCTTGAGGATTAAGGAGCAGATAACGAGACAAAGTCGTGTTCAAAGGAGAACGAGGAGAAACTCAAGTCACTTCAAAGACGTCGTCAGAAAGAGATTTGACCTGAAAACTCTTGACTGACATCACAT